>NW_006440135.1:4299410-4315771 GCF_000325575.1 Pteropus alecto | reverse complement strand
AGGGGAGGGGGAGGGGGAGGGGAGCAGCTTCCTCCCGCCGGGCCTCCTGCCTTGGCCTCTGTAGCCAGTGCAAACCCTCCCAACTTACATCTTTCTGTCCCAAACTCATTGTGATCAGACGGCCTCTCTCCAAGAAATGGGGTCCAGGCAGACAAGCACGGACCGGACCAGTGAGCCCACCGAGCACGGGGAGCACGTCTCAGCACAGACACCTCGCTATGGTTGCTTTCTTCTGAATCTTGGTGGTGGAAAGTTCTAGAATTAACCTTCTCAGATGCAGGAAGGTGTCTTCCCTCCATCACCTTCCGGTGCTTAGCCTTAGCACAGCACCCAACGCAGCGCCCATCGGTGCTCGGTGGGGATTTGCTAAGTGGGGAACGTGCGGAGTTTGTCAGGGCCGGAAGCGGCAGGTGGCTACGGCTGCCTGGCTCTGTCCGCCTGGCTCTGTCCGCCTGGCTCTGTCCGCCCTGCCGCAGTGGGGCGGTGTGCATGTGAGTGTGTGCGCCATGCTTGTGTCTGTGCATGCCGAATGTGGGGTGTGTGCACACACACTCACTGTGTTTAGCACACTTTTGTTCCATAGGTGGCCTGGGGCAGCCCGGGGCCAGTCACCCACCCGCTCTGAATCCCAGGACGGTGGCCCTGTGACCTGCTGCTCCTGCAGACACCAACCCAGACCTGCTCCACGCAGAAGCCCCTGCCCCCGCCCACCCTCACCTCCCGCCACCTTCTCCAGGTTCCGGTTCATTCTCTCGCCCCGCTGCCCTCTGAGGGGGCCAGACCCTTTGAGACGCCAGGTCTGGTGGCCTCCCACAGACCTTCCCACCTGCTCACACCCCTGCCGACCCCCACTCCACCTCTCGTCGAGGGCTCTGTCCTCGTCAGGGACAAGCGTGCCTGGACATCAAGGAAACCTCCCCGCCAGGCCTCCCCGCCCTGCGGCCCCTCTGTCCGTCCCTGGGGGGCAGGGTGCGAGGCAGACGTGTCCAGCTGGGGCTGGCTCCTCACTGATGCCGGGACAGCCGTGCCTCTTGCCTCTGGAGGGCAGACGCCCTGCCCGGCTGGGGCACTCCTGGGACTGCCGATGGCACTGGCCGGTATGGAAGTGTTTGGAAAATAAACACCCGCCTGGGCGAGTACGGCTGCAGCCCGGCTCCGAGCCACACGGCGCACCAGCTGGCGTGCAGGGTGGAGCCACCCTGGGCGTCCCCGGCTTCCCGAGGGACAGGCAGCCGAGCCCCATCGCTCAGGCCCAGGGCCGGGGGCACTCCAACGTGTAGAGAAAACTGTCACCCAGGCAGAGACACGGGGGCCCTGACTCAGGGGGACGTGCGGTCATTCGACAGGACCAAAGGGTGGTCAATTGGCCAGTGATCACCAGTGAGCATCTGGAATGTTCCCTGTGTCCTGGAGAACAGCCCCCGCCTTTGGCGGGGAGGCCCTGGGGGAGAGTGTGTGAGGCATGAAGGGCGGCAAGCAGCACGGCAGCTGCCGAGCGTGTCAGGGTCTGCTGGACGGTCAGGAAAGCGGGGAAAAGTAGCCAGGGCCACTGTGGCCGAGCCGCTGAGTCAGCGCACCCCGCGGGCGAGGAGGCGGGGGAGGGGCTGTTCTCGCTTTACCTGCCGACTGCACGTCTGAGCTCCCCGCGCCGATGCCCAGATGCACGTCCAACCTCCGACGGCCTCGACACCCCTGCAGGGCCAGGGAAGGAGTGTTCACGCACGTGGGCCGCCTGGCGCCGTGTCCGGGCCGCCGGCCGTGCACAGACGACCCTCCCGGCCACCGCAGTCAGACAAGAAAGAGAAATAAAAGGCATCCAGAGTGGAGCCGGAGAAGCAAAACTGCCATCGTTCGCAGGCGATGCGACATTCTGCATCCAGGGGACCCTCGAGATTCCACGAAAGCTGTTAGAGCCGATCAATGAAGTCAGCGAAGTCGCAGGGTATACAATTAATATTCAGAAGTCAGTTGCATTCTTATACACCGATAACGAACTATCAGGAAGATAAATTAAGAAAACAATCCCGTTTACAATTGCATCAAAAAATAAAATACCTAGTAATAAATCTAACCAAGGAGGTAAAAGACTCGTACTAGGAAAATTATAAAGCATTGAAGAGAGAAGCTGAAGAAGATACAAATAAATGGAATCAGACGCCGAGCTCACGGGCAGACGCCACGCTCACGGGCAGAAAGAATCGACATTGTTAGAATGGCCACACTACCCAGATTCGACACAATCCCTATCCAAGTACCAACAGCGTTTTCCATAGAACTAGAACAAATACTCCTAAAATTTACACGGAAACAGTGGAGACCCCCAAACAGCCATGACAATCTCGAGAAAGAACAAAATGGGAGGCACCGGACACCACACTACGAGGCTCTGGTCATCGAAACGGCACGTCGCTGGCATGAAAACAGACACGTAGATCAATGCGACAGCGTATTGAGCCCGGAAGTAAACCCACGCCTACATGGTCATTGAATCTATGACAAAGGAGGCGAAAATATGGAATGCGGTAAAGACAGTCTATTCAAAAATGGTGTTGGGAAAACTGGACCGATAGATGCAAAAAAATAAAAAATAAAAAATAAGTGAAACCAGACCACTTTCTCATTTCATTTACAAAAATAAAGTCAAGATGGATTAAAGACTTAGATGTGAGACCTGAAAACATACAGTTCTTAGAAGAAAACAGGCAGTGAACTCTCTGACGCCGCTTTTAGCAGTATCTTTTTGGACATGTCTCCTCGGGCAAGGAAAACAAAAGAAAAAATAAACTAATGGGACCACATCAGACTGAAAAGGTTTTGCACCGTGAAGGAAACGGACAACACATTGAAAAGACAGCCTGCCGAGTGGGAGGAGACATCTGGCAACGGCACATCCGGTGAGCAGTTAACATCCAAAATGCTAAGGAACGCATACGACTCCACATCGAAAAACAATCAACCTGATTTTTAAAAAGGGGCGGACGACCCGAACAGGTATTTCTCCAAAGAGGACACACAGATGTCCAATGGACATATAAAAAGATGCTCGATGTAACTAAAAATCAAGAGAAAAGCAAATTAAAGCCACAAGGAGATGTCACCTCACGCCCGTCAGAATGGCGTCGTCAATAAATCAACAGACGACGAGCGTGGGTGGGGATGTGGAGAAAGGGACCCGCCGTGCCCCCCCGGTGGGGCTGCACGTGGGCGCAGCCACTCTGGAAAATAGGTTGGAGGTTCCTCAAAAAGTTAAAAATAGAGCTGTCTGATGACCCAGCAGTTCCACTTCCGGATATTTATCTGAAGAAATCCGAAACACTAATTTGTAAAGATCTGTGCACCCCGACGTTCACGGCAGCGCTATTCACGGGAGCCAAGATATGGAAGCGCCCTCGGTGCCCACGACAGACACTGGCTAAAGAAGAGGCGGTGTATACACACCACGGAATACTACTCGGCTACAGAGAAGAAAGGAGTCTTCGCATTTCCCACGACACGGATGGACCCGGTGGGTATTAGGCCGAGTGAAACAAATCAGACAGAGAAAGACGAAGACCATGTGATCTGACTTATATGTGGAATCTGAAGCGCGGGTCCCCAACCCCCGGGCCGCGGACCCGTACCAGTCCGTGGCCCGTTAGGAACCGGGCCGCGCAGCAGGAGGGCAGTGTCCGGCCAGCGAGTGAAGCTGCATCTGTATCTGCAGCCGCCCCCGGCGCCAGCATCGCCGCCTCGGCTCCGCCTCAGATCCCTGGACGTTAGATGCTCATAGGAGCCCCGGCCGCTGGTGCCACAAAGGTTGGGGACCGCGGCTCCCAAGAACAAAACAGAACCAGACGCGAAGATGCAGAGGACAGACCGGTGGGCGGGCCCGGGGGTGGGTTGGAAAGGAGAAGGGATTGAGGGGAACAACTTGGCAGTTCCAAGCAGTCGGGGGTGAGGACCCAGCGCAGCCGAAGCACTGCGAGCTGAGTGCGGTGCTGGGCGCGCACCAGGCCAGGCGGGGGGGCGCTTCGTGAGTTCCGTAAGCGTCTAACCACTGTGCGGTGCTGACACCAATGCATTACATGTCAGCCGTACGTGAAAAATAAGTTTGAAAAGGAAATCACAAAGGAAAGAATCTGCTTTTTGCTATAAGAACGCTAAGCTTTACTTTCTTTGGTCCTTGAATAAACTGTTGTCATTTCCCTCTAGCTAAGCCTCCCATTCGTCGAGCTTGGTGACAAGGGCGTGTGCAGAGGGAGGGGCAGAGGGAAGGGCGGGTGGCGCCGCGTGCCAGTGTCCGCGGCAACTGCCCAGCGGGGTCCAGCAGAGCTGCAGCGGTCAAGCCCGTTGGTAAAGGCCAGGGGGGCAGACACGAGGGTCTGCTCATCATCCCGCCTCCTGAGACCCTCCGGCCCGGAGATCAGAAGGGGGACAGGAAGTTTACCTTTCATGGGGACAGAGTCCCATCTGGGCAAGATGGAAAGTTCTAGAAATGACAGTGGTGAGGCGGCAGGATGCTGCAAATGCGCTTGAAGCCACTGAACCACACGCTTAAAGACGGGCAAGCTGGCGAATCTCATGTTGCGTGTAGTTCACCACAATTAAAAATACATTTCAAAGCCCCATGCCGTGGCGAGGGCAGAGGGGACTGCCGGTTCGTGCAGTGACTCTTGTCCCCGCGCTGTGAAAGCTGGAGGGTGTGACGCCCACCACCTATCCTCCCCAAAGGGTAGGGTCTCATGGAGCCCTGACCCCACACGTGGGGTAGTAAGAAGGCCACCAGGAGCGTCCTCAGGGGCCATGTGGGGTCGGCCTGAGACCCCCGGCTCAGGAGGCTGGCAGAACTTCCAGGCCTTCCCTGGCTCGCTGCGTCCAGTTCCCCTGGAGGCCCCGGCCAGGAGGAGGCACAGTGCCCCACGGGTCCCCAGGGGTGAGGAGGTTGTGGGCTCCAGGTGCCCGGCCAGCATGCCACTGACCTTCATGAGGGGCCAGGCTGGGCCTCTACAGCCACCCCTGAATGAATGTGGCAGCACTCAGGAGTCAGTGACAGTTGACGTCGTCCGGGGAGGAAAGTTACAGCCTTGACCTTGGGGAACAACTGACCCGATTGAACGGGAGGAAAGAAAGGCTTGGGCTGGGGTGACAGTCGCCCGCTTCCAAGGGGAGCGTGTGTCCCCTGCCTGGAGGCTGGTGACTCAGAAGGGGCAGGGCAGGCGCCCGCTGCTGTCAGAGGCTGGACCTCGTGCCCTGCTCACTGTCACCAACCCTGGGCGTGAGCCTGTGGGCCTGAGGTTAGACCGCGTGGGCAGAGGTTCCACCAGGGCGGGCCACGGCTGACCTCCATTTTCCCCGAACGAAGGGAGGCGAAGCCCCAGCGAGCACGTCACCGCCACGGCTTCGCTCCTGGGCGTGGGTGAGAAAAACGCAGGAAACCACCCAAATTTCCCTCGTTTGCTCACGGGAAGCTCTGCTGCAGTGGAGGTGGCTCTGATGCCTCCCCCCCACTAAGGTGGAGGACCCTCCAGAATCTTCCAGAAGCCGGGTGCCCGGCGGGTCCCCCGGTGAGGCTGGCTGTGAGAGGGTGCCCCCATGGCCAGTGTCCTGGGCGGGGCACGCCTTCCCCGAGGGGCCTTACCGGCCTTAGGAGAACCTCGTGGGGGGCAGGCCCAGGGCCCCAAGCTGGGGCAGAGGGTCCTCTACCTGTGGGCAGAGGTCAGGAAGGTGGCTATCCCCCTCCCCAGGCCCAAAGTGAGGAAGAGAAGGGCTTCACCCCTCAGCAGATGTGTGGGGCCCCCAAACCTGCCCCGGCCTCATGCTCCGTGCCCCCTTCAGTGGGGCCGAGGGGAGGGAGGTGAGAGGTCCCTTCTCTGCCCGTGTCTGCAGCCTCGGACAGAGTGGATGGTGCATGACACCCCACTCGGCCTTCCGGGGACTGGGAGCGTCTGCCCAGAACGGAGAAGGCGGCGGGGGGGGCACAAGGGGTGACGGGGGAAGGGAAAGGAGGGGACCAGGCCCTGGGCTGCCTCCTGGGCTCAAAAGCAGCAGCTAGTCCAGTCTTGAGTGGGGCCAGGGAGTCAGGTGGTGGGGGTCGGGGTATTGGGGGCTGTGGGGAGCAGCCCGAGGCCCCAGGCAGAAATCAATGGGGAGGGTGGTCTGGGGGCTATGACAGGCTTAGGGCAGTGGGGTGGGGTCAGCAGGACAGGAAGAAGGTTTCCGAGTGAGGGCTGTGAGGTTGAGCTGGAACCTTCTGGAACCCCTCCTGTCCCCGTGGCCTCCTGGCAGGGTCTGGATGGTGGACAAGGCCCCTAAGGACCTTAGGACGGGGCTCATAGGAGCACAGGTTGGAGGCAGGGCACCAGATGCCAGCCTAACAAACCCGCGCCAGACGCCTGCTGCGGCCATCACTGTGGTCCGCCCGCCCCCTACTGGCCGACCTGCTACTCAGCACTGTCACCAGGACGCCAGGGGCCCTGGGCCGCCCTCCATCACAGGAAACCCACGACCCTGATGTCTCCCCCACAGGTCACACAATGTCCCCCAGTGTCCCCACAAGTCCCACAGACCTCCACAGTGCCCCCCGGTGTCCCCACAGTGTCCCACAGTGTCCCCACAGAGTCCCTCCCAGAGCGTGGCCAACATCTTTTCAGTGGTCACCTCGAGGTCACTCTCTCTTTTGGGTTCCACCCCTGGAGCTCACTCTGCCTGCATGGCAAGGGCTGTGCCCCATCACTGGGGGGCGCACGTGGGCAGCCCCCCCAAACAAACAGGATGTGGAGGCAGGAATGACCCCGGGTGCCCTTGCAGCCCCCCATCTGTGCCCTGGGACACCGCACACTCAGCGGCCGGGGACAGACCGCAGATGACAGAGGACCCTGTGCACGACCCAGGCAGCCAGCAGCCCGGAGTCCAACTGGGGCCTCAGCAGTGACGGGTCCAGACGGTCAGGGCGTGGTCAGGGACCGCCACAGAGAAACGCTCCCCGACCGCCCACACGGGGCGCCCCTCCACTCCCGCCGCGCCCATGGGGGTCCCTGCGCCTCCTGGCTGCGACGCCCCCGCTGGCGGCCTGGGACCCCGCCCCCAGTCACGGCCAGCTCCGCCCCCCGGCTCCGGGGGCCCTCGGCCAGTCCGCGGCCCCGCCCCGCAGTCCGCACCGTCCCAGGGCCTTTGCGCCGCGGTCCCCCGGCGGGACACAGGGGCAGCCGAGGCCTCTCTCTCCTCCCGGACGCGGCCCCTCCCTGTCGTCCGGCGCGTCCCCGGAACCCCCAGCCAGGCGGGCAGTGGGGACCGTGGGCCCCCGGGGGGAGGGAGCGTCTCCTGCGGGACGTGCGCTCAGCCCCGCCCCGTCGCACGTCCCTCACCTGGGCTGGCGACACCCACCACGCCGGGGCTCAGGGAGCCGGGCAGACCGCGCTCCAGGGAAGAGCCACAGCCCCGTGTCGTGCGGCAGCGGGACGCGGGGACGCGGAGCCGCCAACTCCGCACTGCCGCGCGGCCTCCTGGGGCCTCAGCCCGCCTCACCCACGGCGCCGCTGTCCCCGGCCCTGCCTGGCCTCCTCAGACCCCCGTCGCCCACCCCTGGCTACCTCCCCCTTCAGGGGCCTCTGCCCAGTCCCTCTCGGCCTCTGGCCAGTCCAGGTGTCCCCACAGGGCCAGCCAGGCCTCGTGTGGACAGTGAGGGGCCCTCCAAGGACTGGAGGCTCCTCACGGGTGGGATCCGTCCCGGAGACCACCGCGCACAGTGGACGCTGCGCTCCCAGAACCCGCGGGCTCTCGTTGGCGGGGCATCTTGGATTCCAGGGCTCGGCCACTGCCAGCCCCGCTGGCCGGATGGGAAGGGGAAAGGCCCGGCCCCCAGGAGCTGCGCTGGTCACCAGAGCAGCGCGTGGACGGAGCTCACAGGACCCTCTGCCTTCAGATGCGGGTGGGAAAAGCGCACACTGTCCCTCCAGGTCGCCTGTCACCGAGTCCCACTGACCGGCCGCAGGCCCGCTGGACCCACTCTGTGTGCACAAGATGGAGCAGGAAGGCGCTGTGCGGGGCCTGAGGTCTGGCCTCCATGCGGGGAGCTGCACCCTGTGTTCCGGCTGCCGAGCTCCGTGCCCAGACCTCACCATCGGACACGCCGTCCAATCCCTGCTGGGTTTTAAAGTCACACCATGGCTTCCAAGTGCAGCCTGTTACCAAACCAGCCGTGAGCATAGTTTGAAGGGCTGAGGGGACTAAGTGCAGGCAGGGCCTCCCCATGCGGGACTCCAGGGGACACGGGGCTGAGCGAGAGTGTCACCGACTGGGGGCCCTGTGCCTGGCGCCCGTGTGGGGCCCATGTGGCTCTGTGCAGGAAACGCGGAAGGCTTCTGCCCGGGAGAGGCTCTGGCCAAGAGGGTGGGTGGGTCTCCCGCTCAGGGCTGCTCGCTCCCCAGGGGGCCCTGGAAGGTGGAGGGTGACATCACCTGCCCCGTCCCTCCCGGAGGGCAGACTTTGGGCGACTTGGCTGCTGGCCAAGGCACACTTTGGAGCCGGGTCTGCTCTGGGCACCGATTCCTGGCTCAGGTCCCAACATCCATGGTTCCTTCGGTCACTCAGTCCTGGTCTCTCCACCGTCCACTGGCCCCAGGACACTGGTCACTCCCTTGTGGGGGTCCAGCCTCCTTCTCCGGGACTGCCCTGGGAGGCACTGGCTCCTGGCTGCAGGGTAGGTGCCCTGGCATGGACTGGAGGCCAGACAGTGGGGCTGCCCCGTGGGGATGCCACAGGACGGGGACGCCCGGGGTCACGTCCCATCTCCTGCGCCCGCCCCACCTCCAGAACCCTTACCCAGGCAAGCCCACCCAGCCCCCGTGGGCACCACTCAGCCTGCATTGGTCCCCGAGGCCGCTGTGACCCAGAGTCACAAACCGGCTTGACACACAGAAACACGCACTCAGAGCTCTGGGGCCAGAAGCGCGGCATAGAGGTGACTCAGAGCTGTGCTCCCTCCGGAGCTCAGGGGACGGTCTGCCAGTCTCTTCAGCTCCCGGTGTCCTGGGTGTCCCTGGGCTGTGGCCGCATTGCCCAGTCCGCTCCGTCTTCACACGGCCTCTCTCTGCGTGTCTGTCCCCTTCGAGTCACTTACAAGGCCACTGTCACTGGATTCGGGGCCACCGGAATGATCCAGGCTGAGCCCCTATTGTCCTTAGTCACGTCTGCAAAGACCTTTTTTCCAAATTAGGCCACGTTCACAGGAGCCAGAGTTAGGAGTGGGCATGACCTTCACGGCCACCATGAAGCCCACGACAAGCCTCAAAGCTAAAATAGGGTGTAGGTCCAAGCTTGGAAGTGTGCGGGCCCCAGGGGGGCCCAGGATGTCACTCCTGCTGCTCCCTGCAGCCTCCTGCGCATAGTGAGACTGCGTCAGGCCACGACCCCTGTGCCCTGTCCCCGTGGCCCCCCCCGGGAACGCCGTGGCCCCTCAGGGCAGCAGCAAGTCATTCCGAAGGCCTCCGGTTCCACGAGCTCCACCGTCCCTCTGTGGGCCTGGCTTCCCGTCCTGCTCACAGCCGCTCACAGCGGGCAGAAGAGCCAGGCTCCCCTGACCTCTGCTCTGCCCGGCGGGGCTTCCTGTGGTGGGCAGCTGGGCCGGTGACAGCACCGTCGCTGTGACCCTTGGGCCCACATAGGCCAGGAGGGCTGAGGGCAGCACACGAGTGGGCGGGGGGGAAGCTAGCAGCGGGGGTCAGCTGCTCCTGAGGCCCCAGCCCCACTCCGCGAGGACACAGCCTGGTGCCACGCGGTGAGATCTGGCTCACTCTGAGACGGTCCTCGCAGGGGAGGGCAGCTGGCGACAAGGGCTGGAGCCCCAGCACCCTCAGCGGGGTCCACTTCCCTCCCAGGAGAGGCAGCGGCCTCGCTCGCACTGGCTGTAGTCCTGGGACCCGGTCCCCCCTCAGCGGCCACTTGCTTCTCTTCGGGACGGGCGGTGTTTTGGGGGAGTTCCGTGCGGTCCCCTCCCTACCATCCTGAAGTGCGTGGAGTCATGCTCTGAAGCTGGGCAGATGGTGACGGTGACGTGTGCAGAGCACTCGCACCTCTGCTTCGGGCCACCAGTCCCAAGAAGGGCTCTGGTCACAGATGCTGGAACGTGCCCGCCTACAGCCCTGCCTCCCGGACACGTGGCCACAGCCCTGTCAGCACACCAGGCACGGGCAGGGACAGTGGCCGCTGAGCTGTTTCGAGCCGGGAGGCTCCGGGGCGGGCTGGCCAGGGCGGCTGCGTCTGCATCGGTCAGCGCCCCAAAGGCCGCTCTCCTGGCGGGCTGCCTGTGGCGGGGACCGGAGGCCCGTGTCCGTATTGGGGTAGACCTTTGGGGGTCACACAGCCCGGGCCAGATTCGCAGGTGGGCCGGAACCCTGCAGAGCATGCGGCTGGGAGCAGCATGCCTTCCCTAGAGGCTGTGGGAGCCGCCCAGTCCACGGAAGGCCTCGCGCAGCGGCTGGAGGAGACCCAGGCCTGAGGTACCTGCAGCTCCTGCCCAGTGCCAGGCACCAGGACCATCCCTCCGAGGCTGGTGGCCCTGGTCGTGGCTGGCTCGGTCCAGGCAGTGTGGCACTGTGGTCCCAGGGGGCCCTCGGCGCCATGTGACTGCTGTCTGCACACTGGCACAGCCGTCCAGCTGCTCCCAGCTCGTTGACTCTGACAGGTGGACTGGGTGGGAGGCCAGTGTCCACCGCTGGCCCCTGTGCCCCTCCCGGCGTCCCCCAGGTGGGTGTCCCTCCCCCTGTGAACGGGGTTGGGCTCAGCTCACCCTTTGCGCGGGGCCTCGGCGCCGCCCACGCGCTATCTAATCCAGGGGGACAGCGGCACTTGGGTCTCCAGGCAACACGAGGCAAGAGAGGCCCCCGGGGAGGGCTCAGGTGGCCAGAGGGAGGGGAGCGTGGGTCCCCGGGGAGGTGGCTGCCAGGGAGGGAGGCTCAGCGCAGGGCAGGCAGTGGCGAGCACCTGGCTGGGAGGGCACAGGGCTCTACCGTGACCACAGGGTGGACCGCGACACGGAAGCCGCTCGGGGACACCGGCTGGGGGCTCGGGGTGGAGCAGAGCCGGGGGCGTGAGCGGAGCTAAGCCTGCCAGAGGGTGACGGGTGCCGTGGCTGTCCCAGTCCAACGGTTTACTCTGACGGCTCTGGCACCACAGGCCCCGCAGATGGGGAGGCCTGAAAGACAGAAGTGCGTTGTCTTGGTCCTGGAGGCTGGGCGTCTGCTCAGAATCCGGGTCTCGCATTTTGCCGATGTTCCTGCGAGGCTGCTTTTCGGATGACATTGACAGAACCAGTGGATTCGAGTAAAGCAGAGAGCCCTCCCCGGCGCCGTGGGCCTCGTGCAGTCAAGTGAAGGCTGACCTCCCGAGCAGACGGGGTGGCCTAAACTGTCACTCCACCTCCGCTCCCCCGTCTCCGGCCCACCGGCCACCCGCTGAGGGTGGACTCACCGAAGCCAATCTTGTGTGCATGCACATGTCCTCCTGGGTCTGCTTCTAGGCCCAGGGGCGGCTCTTCACATTTTTCCGGGTGTCTGTGGTGAGTGTCACCGCTCAGCATGGCTCTGAGGGGACCTTCCAGAGTCGAAGGCCCCCAGTCCGCCTGGCCCCCAGCGGCGTTGGACCAGGGCCACTGCAGAATGAAGGCTCTGGCTGCCTGCACCCAGCAAGACCCCGGGCCACGCCTGCCCAACTCCCAACGACATCGTGCAGACACGGTCCCCTCCATGGGCGTGAAGATAGGACCTCCATCCCCCCAAGGCCAACCCAGGCAAAGGGCCAATGCTTGTGCCTGCCCTAGCTCCGGGGTCTGTGGGGAAGGCCAGCGGCAGCCAGGGGGAGGCGGGGGTTGCAGCCCCGGCAGCCAGGATACAGTCAGTGCAGCCTGCCGGGCGTCCCTCAGCGCCCAGAGAGCCAGTTCAGGGGGAAGGGTCTGCGGGGCAGGAGGGTTCAGGGCCTGAAGGACACAGCTAGCTGCCTGGCCACCTCTGCCCTCCGCCTGGCTGGGCAGCTGAGGCCGCTGTGCTATATTCTTTGTCCAGGGAGGAGCCTGTTCTGGGGGGCAGTGTGAGGAGCCCTGCAGGCTGGAAGCCGGCCAGCGTCCCCCCCTCACGCCCCCAGACCAGCACGGAAGGTACCACGCAGGGCGCCATGTGAAACAGGAAGGGCCCTGGGCAAAATCATCTCCTGTGAGAGGCCCGAACTCGCACCTCGCAGAGAGTAATTTAGATTAAAAAGGACCCACTCCTGGGAGAGGCTGGCGTGGTGAGAATTGGTTTAATCACGGGGGCCTCCTCCGGCCACGGGGGCGGGGTCCTCCGCTCGGGCGGGCGGGGCTCG
Organism: Pteropus alecto; assembly: GCF_000325575.1. Lineage (NCBI taxonomy): Eukaryota > Metazoa > Chordata > Mammalia > Chiroptera > Pteropodidae > Pteropus > Pteropus alecto. Next base: position 4,303,438 of record NW_006440135.1, on the reverse strand, counting down.
GCTCCGCTTGGCCGTCTCCCCTGCCTGGGTTTTTTGGGGGTATTTCTTTGTATTGTGGTAAAGTACACATACATGACCTCAGCGCTTTAACCACTCTAAGTGCGTTCACATTGTGCAGCCGTCACCACCATTGTCTCCAGAACTTTCCCCTCGTCCCAGCCTGAACCTCTGTCCCCACTGAACCCTCACTCCCTCCCCTCCCCAGCCCTGGCTCTGCCATCCACCTGCGTCGAGTCCGAGCACTCGGAGACCTCGTGGGAGAGGACCCACACGCGTTTGTCCTGTGCACGGCGTCTCCGCACAAAGTCCTCCAGGTCGACCCACCTGGCAGCGGATGTCAGAACCCCCTTCCTGCTCAAACACGCCGTTTGAAGGACGGACCCCACTCTGTCGGTGGACGCTGGGGGGCTCTGCCTTTCGGCGGTGTGCGGTGACTAAGTGCGGGGACAGGCAGCGAAGTCTGGGGACGTGGGAGCTCCCGTGCACTGCGGCCGGAGGGGCCAAGCCCACCGTGCAGACCCCGGCCCACTCTGCACGACCAAGGTGCTTCTCTTTGGAAGCTAAAGCCTTTATTTAAAGAAACTTTTGTTGCATAAAAGGAGTTGGCGCCTCAGCACCCATGACCCCCCACCGCGTGGAAAAAGCAGCCAGCCTGAGCCTTAGGTGAAAAGGAAGAGCAGGGGTGGGCTCGTCTTTCCAGCCCAGGGGGCGCTGGGGGGCAGGGTGATGAGGCCCACGGGGGTCTGGGCGGAAGCCCGCGCCCTCAGGCCCAGGCGGTTACAGATCCGTGTGCTGCCGCGCTCCGCTCCATGAAATATTTAGGGCAGGAAAGCAGAGTCCGCCCAGCCCCGGTCCCCGACACCAGAGTGGCATCCACCCAGGCGGGCAGCAGGCAGCTGGGGGGGCGCAGCCTCTGTGCCCACGGAAGCAGCCCCTTCAGCCAAGGGAACTCGCCTCGAGCACAAACCTGACCTACCCCTGAGTGGCTCGTGACAAACACCGTCCGGGCGGGGTGCGGGCGCTCGGGGGCCCAGGACCAGCTGAGGGCCCGCCCTAGCGGGTGACCTGGGGAGCCAGCTGGCCCTCATCCCCCAGTCCATCCCCGCTGGCATCAGCCCCACGCTCTCCCTCCTCCTCTGGTCAGCTGTGGGCTGAAGGCGGGGTGCCCACCCTGCCTGGCCATGGCCATGCCTGACTGGACCGGGCCCCGCGGCCCCTGCTGCCCAGGTGGATGGGCTGTCCCTGTTCCCTTGGCCAGCGTGGATGGCCCCCCTGCTGGCCCTGTCAGCGGATGCCCCGGCCCAGACGGCGCTGAGGAAGGCACAGGCCCCTGCCATTGCCCTCCTCACTTCCAGAATGTTCCACTCAGAGTCTGCTTCAGGTGCAGCCTGCCCCAGGCCACCAAGACACAGAGACACAGAGGTGGCCGAGGAGAGTCGGGTTGCTGGAGAGCCGAGCTGACCTCCAAGGCTGTGGCCCTGGGGGGCAGCACACGGGGAAGAACGGGGTGAGGAAGTGTGTGCTCCTTTGGCTGCCTCCCCCTGCATGGCCTCGCATGGCCTCCCCCCGCATGGCTGTGATCGTCCCCAAATGCCACTGTCCTCAGGGCGGCCTCTTGCACAAGCTCTCTTTCTAGGCTGGGAGCCTCTCCCTTTCCTCTGCCCTCTGCTGAGGGGGGTGTCCTCAAGCCTTGACTCTGGATTGGGGACCCCCTCTGATGATCCCGCAAGGGAACTGCCCTGGGGGGTCCCGCCAGCACCCCTTTACTGGGAATGAGGTGACAGCACTGGTCCGGCCTCGCTCACCTGGGACCCCCCAAAGCATGCATGTCATTTCCGGCTCGTCACATCGCAGCCAGACTTTTCCTGTGACCCCGGAAGGCTCCGTGGTTCCCTCATGAGCCTCGGCCGCGCTCCTGCCTGGGCGCTCGGCCTCCTACGCGGGCAGCTCCTGCCCCAGCACAAAACAGGGGCCTCGATGAGCTGAGCCAACGCGGCTCAGCAGCTGGCTGTCACGACCCCTGTGCACTATGGGCTCACAGGGGACCCTCGGGGAAATGTTGGCTGAGCCAGGGACACAGATGGGGACACAGAGCTGGGCTCCGTCCTGCCGCGGCAGAGGCGGGAGACCCCTCCGCGGGTGCTCCCCGTGCACCCCTGCACTCGTGGGAGCTGGCCTGCGGGCAAAGGGCGACCACCAGACTGCTGTTCCCACTCCAGGCTGGACACCGCGAGGAGGCGCTGGGGACCCCAACGCCGCATCTGGAGCCCCAGAGCCAAGAGGCTGGGTGTCCCCGAGCTCCAGAAAACCCCTCCCGCGCGGCTCCCTGGAGCGGGGGCGGGATTCGGGCAGGCGCCCGCCACGGTCCACCTCCTGGCCCGCGTTTCCTTGTTCAGACTTAGTTTCCAGTGTCCAGACGGAAGGTGGACTAGCATGGCTTCCGTCCCCACAGAGCGGCCGTGACACGAAATCATTCGATTGACCTCCGGCGAGCACCGCTGGAGCCCGGCGTCTACGGCAAACGCGTAGGCTGCAGTCGGGGAGCGGCCAGGGCGGCCTGTCCCCACCGGGTCCCGGCCCCTGAGGGCGGAGGTGGGAAGGAGGGATAGAGGCCCACCCCTGGACCACAGCCCACGGGAAGAGGTGAAGGTGGGCGTGGGAGGGTTCTAGAGTCGGGCGGGGTCCCCTGGCCTCAAACAGCCCGTCTCGTCTCCTGGGTGCCACATCAAGGACTCAGCAAGGCCACGTGGCAAGGGCTCCTTCCACATCAGCAGGAGGGCAAAAATCACAACAGCCGGATGGGGGCGGGAAGATCAGGTGGGACCTGAGCTGGGCCCCCGGCCCCAGACCCTTCCCCCAGGGCATAGCCAGTGTGCTGGATGCCAGGGCCCGCCAGGAGCGGGGCGCCCGAAACAGAGTGTGGCTCCAGGGGCAGCTGCAGAGTGTGCTGACCCAGGGCCACCCACGATGGGACAGTGCCCCTGGGAGTCCATCTTCTAGCCCGGAGGCGAGGCTGCGGCCCCGGCCGGGTCCCACGGGGAGAGGGTGGGGGCTGAGCAAGCCTAGGCTGGGGTCAGCATGGAACTGGCCACCACCCGTGGGTCTCCCAGGGCAGGGCGTGCGGGCCCTGTGCCGACAACAGCAAGACCACCTGCGGCTGGCCAGTGCTGGTCTCTACCCCAGAGGCTCCCCGAAACCTCACTGAGCCCCACCCCCAAAGTCCTTCCTCCAGAGCTGGAGGGGCTCCTGCCCCCAGAGAAATAATTCACGCTCTGACGGGGTCTAATCAATGACCTGAGGAATCACTGCTTCTGGAGGAAAGCGCGAGGACCCATTCTGGGTGATTGATCAATGAGTGGCCAGGAGGGACCCTGTCCTACCTCCCCCAGCCTAGGGACCAGGCAGGGGTCAGCAACCTGGCTGCTGACACTTCTCAGTCAGAACCAAAGGGGCGTGAAGGTGGGAGGTGGGTGATTACAGTGGTTAAAGGCACTGAGGTCACTGGGGGAAAGGACACCCACCGATACTGACCCGAGGGCTGTCGTGTCATAAAGGCCAGCCTGCCAGAGGCCTCACTGACCCTTGGGCGGTGGCGCCAGAGGGCCGGGAAGCCTCGCGCGGAGGAGCCCAGCCCCCACACACATCCGGACCGGGAGTTGGTTGGACGCTGCGCTCTAGGAGCGAGGACTTCAGGGAGCTGTCACCAGCCAATCTCCTAGGACAGTGCCCCGGCATCGCGCGCCAGGCCTCGCGACAGCGCAGACCGACGGCGGCGCGGTCAAGGTCCCCCGCAGAGGAGAGCGCTCTGCACGCACCGCGGGTTTCAACCAGGCTAACCACACAGCGGCCTTGTCCTGCCCGGGTCACCGGCCACGCGCCGTAACGCTCCCAACGCCGCCCCGGCCCGCAGGGAGCCTCGGCCCGACTGGACTCTGCGCCCCGGGCGCCCGCGCGCGGCGAAGCGGACGTCCCGGTCCCTCCACCTACCGTAGCGGCCGGGCTCGCGGCCGTAGCGCAGGATGGGGAGC
>NW_006440135.1:4289954-4299162 GCF_000325575.1 Pteropus alecto | reverse complement strand
GGGGCGCCGGGGACGGACGCGGTCCCGACCGTCGCCGAGGTCCCTTGCCCGCCATGGGACACAAAAGCCTTGACCTCGAAGCCAGTCGCGTCCCCTTCCGAGCAGCACAGCCTCGCAGACCTCAGGCCACCCCAAGCGTCAGGCTCAGCACGTCAGGGCCGGGTCCAAGGGAGGCTCAGGCCACCGGGCGCCCTGAGATCTCGGGTCCCGGACAGCCGTCACCCCCAGTGGAAGGACGGCCGCCTGCGCCCACCGAGGGCCGCTACCGAGCTCCGGGAGGGAGGAGGCGGCCAGTCCGCGAGGTCCGGGGCAGGGTCGCCCTGGCCCGGTGTCGCCCACGGCTCTCAGCAGAGCGGAGGGCGGGAAAGAGGAGGCGGGACTGGCGCTGGGCGTGGGAACCCGCGGACGAGGAAACCTGGGTGACTCCGGCCGCTCTGTCTGCCGGCCTCAGCGCACACAGGGCGCTGTGACGGCTTCGCCGCCATTCACGTTTACGCGCGCAGCACTGTCCAGCGCGCAGCATGGTTTGCACATTCACGCATTCGAGGAGTTTCCAGCAGCCCCTGGCTACCCCGGCCAGCAGACGCGGCAGCGGGCGGAAATCCCCGCCCTTGGAGGCTTGCATTCTAGAGTGGAGGCAGATGTGAGAGCTCCGATTACGAAGCAAACGAGAAGGGGCCTGGGAGGGGAGAAGCTGTGAATGGGGTGCTCAGGAGGGCCCCAGGAGAGGATGCCTTCTGAGCAACGACTGCAAGGTCAGTGTCAGCTGTGCTCGGCTCCCACTCACCTCACAGCCCGCGATGGCCGCGCGGGGTCCAGCCATCGCACTTGCATTCCAGCAGTGGGCTGAGGAAACAAGGGAAAGGCAATTCTCCCCATCCCGCAAGGGCACAGCCCTTAGCCAGGACTTAGTCGAGTGGCCACACCTGCCCGTGAAGAAGGCTGGGAAATGTGCCCGCTAGTGTCGGGCTCTGCGATCGAGGATGGTAGGGTCAGGGACGCGAGGAACACAGGACGAAAGGCCGGGGTTTCCGGTGAGGAGGATGCATGTCCCGTGACCCCACACCTCCATTCACTCGGCTGAGTCCAGGCTCTCACACCTGCAGGCACACCTGCCACAGCGGGCCACATCGGTCTCCTCCCCGCTCAGCCTCCGGGGCGCTGCTGGGTGCTCAGGAGCCGCTGCCCACCCCGCACAGAGCTTGGCCTGCGGCAGCCCCGCCCCTCCCCCCGCCCATTCCGCAACACTTCCGGGGCGTTCTTGCCCAAGATGAACATTTGAATCATTTTGGACAGTTTTCCCCCAAATACATTTATACTTTGACTGGAAAGGCATCCGACCTATAAACAGCTTTGCTGAGAACGGACATCTTTAGGCTGCAGGTCCTTTTCCAGCTCCTGTGCGTTTTTTCATTCCGTTAATTGACGTGCATCCACATTGTTCTCACAGGAATGGATCCTGCCACCGTGCTGATATGTAAGAACGAAAATAAAACATTTCTGGCTTCCGTGTATTTCTTTTGTAACCCGCCACCTCACAGATTTCAAAATTCTATTTTTCAATTTATTTTTCGAGTCCAACATCTTAGGTTTCACAAGGGAATCTTTGTACCTATAAAGAATGATAGCTTTGTCTTTCTTCTTTGTTTTTACTTCTTCTGTTTTCTTTACTCCTTTTTGTTCTTGCTTTGGAATTTTCTAGAAATTCTAGGGCAATGTGAAGCGCCACACTTGCTATTGCTCCTTGTGTAGAACTGGGGTCTCCCCGTGAAGCATGGTGCAGGCCAGTGGCCTGGGGTGGGTGCTTCTGCTCTGCGGCATCCGCTCGAGGCCCCAGTGGCCATCCTCAGTCATCAGAAGCCAGCCGCACTTAAGACCTGGTGCCAGCTGCGAACGGACTTGACTGGCGAGGCCTGGAATGGAGCCATGGAGGGAGGTGTCCACACGAGGCTCTCTGCCCCTCGAGCCTGCTCTTCCCTCGTTTAAGGCCTGCCTGAGAACCACCTGCATCTCCAGCTTCCCTTTCAAGGTGCCCAAACCCACCCAGTCCAGCTACACCTGCAGTGGAACAGGCTCTCTGCCCACCCGGTCCCTCATCACATGGCCGTCCTGGAGATCCGAAGATGCTGGAGCCACACGGCAACCACCGTCCATGTGGCCGCTACACTGCCGGCCTCTGGCCCACATGGGTGGAGGCTGCATCGCCTAACCTGGGGGGTGCTTGGCAGGTGCCTCGGGGTGCCTCAGACCCCTCTGCCTGTCCTGGTGGGGGGATGGGACCCGAGCCAGGAGTGGCCACCCAAGTGGCCTCTGGCCATCACTGTTCACCTGTAAGAAAGATGTAAAATCTCTAGTTACTTGTTCAAAATGTTCAAAGCAGAATAATGCAGCCTGGTTCACGTAAGCTGTCAATATGCCCAGTAAAGCGATGTGTGAGGGACGAGGTGAGGGGCCGGAGGGAGCAGCTCAGCAATGCCAGGAAAGGGCACAGAGGGACGTGAGACAGTTTTGAGGCGGGGAGGGCACAGAGCGAGGATGAGCTAGTGACCCAGCCTGCTTCCCCATCCCTCCCCTTCATTAAATCCTGTTTCTATGCTCAGTTTTTCTTCTTTTTACTCTTTCTTTCTACCACCTTGACCTGAATACTCAGTTTAAACACCCATCTTCACTATGTCTCTGTCAGTAGAGAACACACTGAAGACTACGCATTTTCCTCTGGACACGGCTTTGGCCTCGCCGCGGCGGCCGATCTTCTCTGGGTGCGCCCCCAGGGGCGTGGTTTTCCACATGGCCTATTGTGGTTCTAATCTCAATTAAAAACATTTTTATAGCCTCTACTTTGAAATTTTTTGTATGTGTACGTGCATTTATTTGTCGATTTGCTATTAGCCGGGGCCCACTGTACGGACAGCCACTGCCTTTGGGGAGTCCATGGGTTCTGACAAATTCCCACAGCAGGACAGAGCGCCACTGCCACCTCTGTGCCAGGCCCCTGGGAGCAGCGGACGGTTTCTCTCCCCACCTTCCTTTCCAGCACGTCCCATGGAGTGGCTCTCAGCGGACAGCATGTGGCCTTTGAGTCTTAGCCTGGAAAAAATCTAAAGCCTATGTGAAAAGTGTCTGCCCTGCTATAAAAATGTACCAGAAAAGCACCTGTAGGAAGTCTGACTCTCAGGGGCAACCGTGGCTGGGCCTCCAGGCTCGGTGATGGCAGAGGGTGGGCTCCTCAGGTGGACCCCAAAGTCATTTAGTTCAGCAGTCCCCAGCCTTTGTGGCACCAGGGACCAGTGCTCCTATGAGAACCTAATGCCTGACGATCTGAGGCGGAGCTGAGGCAGTGATGCTGGTGCTGGGGAGCGGGTGCAAACACAGACGAAGCCTCCTTGCTCACCCGCTGCTCACCTCCTGCTGTGCGGCCCGGTTCCTAACAGGCCACGGACCAGTACCAGTCCACAGCCTGGGGGTTGGGGACACCTGGTTTAGTTGACAGAAGATGGCCAGCAGAGGGCACCACGGTGACTGCGTGTGTGTGTGTGTGTGTGTGTGTGTGTCAGGGCGGGGGGCTCTGGGTACCCCTAAGGTGTCGGCAGGCCATCAGCACACCCACGGACGGGAGCGAGCAGGCAGGCCCCTCCGTCATCTGACGGTGCGTGCAGGGGCCCCGCTGTTCCAGCAGCTGGCCTGACCACCTGGCAATCGCTTCAGGGACTCCGGCCTGTCATACCCCCCAGACAGGAGCAGCCATCCTGGCTTGTCCCACTTGGCCACGCCAAGCCATCTACAGGGTCAAGGAGGGCCCCTGTGGGCTGCAGTCCCTAGCACCCAGGGGACCCTCCGTCTGCCTAATGCCACCCCCTCCTCAGTACGCACCGGCTGAGAGGCCTACCCTGCAATGCACTAGGGGGGACATGGGGACGCATGTTAATCAGAACACTCGCGGGACGATGAGCTGACAGCTTGGGTGTGGGGAAACCTTAGTACTCTGGGTCCCATCAGGTGATACGCCTCAGGGACAAGGACACTCATGACCAGGAGCCTGGAGCCCTCACTCTGGAGTCGCCGTTGATGACTGCCCAGGTAGGATGAGGCCCTAACCACACACACGCACACGCACACGCACACGCACATGCACACGTGCACAAGTCGAGGGGGGCGTGAAGCCTTGCCTGCTGGCTCCCGAACCTGAGCGACCCTGGCCCCACTGTCAGACGTGAAGACAGGCCACACGGGAAGTCCAGGGGCTGAGCCACACGGGCCCTGCAGCTGAGTCCCCAGCGGGGCTGAGCCGTGTGTCACAGGCGGTGGGCCCGTGGGCCACTCGCGGGAGGCGGCGAGGAGGCCCGTGTGCTGGGGTCTGAGCCTCCCCTCAGTTCTCTACCTCAGGGCCTGACATAGAGAACTCCGTCCATCCGCCGTCCTGCCCGCCTCCTGCCCAGTGGGGCCAGCACTGCGGCCATCCCCTGCGCGTCACTGTGAACAGAACCGGCCAGCAGCGGGCTTCGCCTAAATACTCCCCTTTCATTTAATGACACCCAGTCCATCCGCCCTGGACCTCCCGGGGTTTCACATGCCACCTGGCATCCTCCCGTGAGAGCGGGGCAGGCCATACCTCGCTCCTGAGGGGACCTGGAGCAGCTCTGGGCAGCCTCACACTCTCTTCAAAATGCAAGTCCCCTCTGTGTTCAACGCCACCAGCGGCTGCGTCCTGGGGACAGGTGACAAGGGTGCTGAGCTGGGGTCCCGGCTGGGGCGTGGCTCCCTCGGGCCAGGAAGGTGGCAACTCTCACACACCTACGTTTCCTTTGGGAAGGACACAGGCTTCCTTCCGCTCCAGGCTTCCAGGGCCGATGCACACCTCGTTTCAGAAGCTGCCTCACTGGCCGCTCCTGCTCTCTGTGACGGGGTAGGCGACCTGCCCCCAGCGCCCAGGGCCGGCTCGGTTGAGTGTGCTATGGTACCGCACTGCGCTCAGGGAAGGGGGGCCTCTCCTGCTACAGGACGGCAGGGCCCTGGTCCGGATGTCTGCCCCCAAACCACAGCAGGGGCATCTGCCGACTGGCCCCTGCCTGCCCTGGCACGTCTGTCCCCACAGCCAGTGGGGCTGGGAGACCGGCAGTAGCCACACAGTGGCCCCTCCATCCCCAGCCCTGGAACTCTGGGTGCTCCCCTGCGTCCTGGAGGACAGGCCACTTTCTGGCCAAGCTGGCCGGCCTGGCCCCCTGGAGCGAGGGAGGGGTGCGGTGAGAGGGGGTGGGGCGAGGCTGGGGGTGTGACGGACTGCGCTGCACATGTGCTGGGCTACTGCCCATGGCCCAAAGAGGAAGGCACTCTGGAGACCCTCGCTCACGCACTGGGGGTCAGCTGGGGTGGCCCGGGAAGGGTGAGGAATCCCCGCCCCTACTACTTCCGAAAAATGCTTCCGCGATAGAGGGCCCTCGCTCTGAAGGGGCACCCTAGCCTTTGTGGGGGAGCAGAGTTGTGCCCCAGTGCCTCCTGGGGTCCACAGGACAACTCAAGGGGGAGTTAGTTTTCTTTGGGTGCCACTACCCCACTTTCAGATTGTCCTCCAGCTCTGAACCAGCACCACCAAGGGGTCCCCTGTGTACCCACTGGGTGCTACCCTCCATCTTGGACAAAGGGCCCTCAGTTCTCCCAGGGGACCCTTCTGTGTTATTTCTTGGTTTGCTTCAGTGTCCAGGACAGTGTGTAGTGCCTCTGGCATTCATACGTTAAGGTGGAATGGTGGATGGATGGATGAATGAAGGATGGATGGATGATAGATGGTGGATGGAGGATGGATGGAGGATGGATGGGCTTTTCTCGCCCATTGGCACAAGAGCTCCATGAGCTCATCACTGAACAATGAACCAGAACAATGCCCTGCGTTTAAGTTGCTTGATAGATGGTGGGTGGATGGATGGTGGGTGGATGGACAGACAGACGGATGGATGATGGGTGGATGGTAGGTAGATGGTGGGTGGGTGGTGGGTGGATGGTAGGTGGATGGTGGGTGAGTGGTGGGTGGATGGATGGTGAGTGGACAGACAGACGGATGGATGATTGGTGGATGGTGGGTGGATGGTGGGTGGATGGAGGGTGGATGGACGGTGGATGGACGGAGGATGGATGGTGGATGGATGGATGGAGGGTGGATGGACGGTGGATGGACGGTGGATGGATGGTGGGTGGGTGGAGGATGGATGGAGGGTGGATGGACAGTGGATGGACAGTGGATGGATGGTGTAGGTTGCATGTACTAGATATATTCTGTCTTAGACCTTCTCTGTCTTCTGTGTGAGAAGGCCGCGAGATTCAGACTGCCAGCTGTGGGCAGTGCCGGAGCCACCAGCATGGGAGGCAGAGCTGACTGGAGTTGCAGCCTGTAGAGGCTTCAGGGCCGCACTACATGCCCCCCGAGCCAGGAGAGGCACCTTGGGGAGGCTCAAGGCTCAGGTCACCTTGGCACTCTCGCTAGGGCGGGCTGAGACGCCCAGCCCAGGAAACCCAAGCTCCCCGGGGAGTGAGGGGCTGGAGGCGCCCGGGGGATCATGTCACTGTGCCGAGCAAGGCGGCGGGTCAGGTGGCCCGAGTGTCCGTGCTTATGTGTTCCCAGTGGGGCAGGGCTTGCCGCAGGGCGTGTCCTCAGCCAACGACCGACCTGCTGACCTGGGAGCAACATGGCCACGCTTGGGACTGGGGCCTCCCAGTGGGGGTGGGTCGATGGGTCTATCATGGGTTTTCTGAGCCTCCTGATCCTGCAATCCCCCGACATTGACCTCAGAACCAGGCAGTCCTGTCTGAGGCTGGCCAGGCCCCACAGTGCCAGACACCATTGCCGAGTGAGCCCAGGTAGGGACCAGGGCCACCTCCCACTGTGCTAGCCACAGGGTACAGCAGACAGACCCCACACCCAGGCACAGGGGTCCCCACACCCCTGCCGCAGGCCTGAGGAGACGGCCACTCCAGCTGGGACCTCCTCACGTGGCACTGTAGACATCGTTCCCAGAAATGCCCGCCCACCCCCTCCCCCACAGCTGTGCCCACAGCTCACTGGCCAGACCCTCATCACCTGCCCACACCAAACCCCAGCAGAAGGGGCAGGGTTACAGAAATGGTCACAAAGTGTCGGCACCTGCTGGAGCCCTACCTCGGAGTGGCGGGCGCGCGGACAAAGTGGCCTCCCCAGCAGAGCAGAACGACAGGAGGGGATTCCACAGCGGCGAGCGGCTGCGGGGCCACCCTCCCCCCTGCCAGAGCCTGGCCTGTGCTCTCCCCCAGCCCCTTGGGTTCCCATCCGGCTGTGCTAAGTGCTGACCTCAGTAGCCCACCCCTGGGGCTGGTCCTGGCATCTACCCCACCTTGAACCTGCCACGTGCCACCCTTCCGTGTGCCTGGCCCCTTGCCTGTCTTTCTCCCCCTCCCCTGGACTAAATTCCTCAGGGTACTTACACGGCCCTGCCTCAGCATGCAGGGCGAGGAAGGACGCAGAATTCAAGCCCAATGGCCGTGGAGGTCCAGGGCCAGCGAGAGTCGTCCTGACACTTTCAGAAGAAAAGGAGAATTAACGTTTACTGAATGCCAACTGCACCGCGGAGGAGCTCCAGGCATCATCCACCCAGCCAGCATCCATCCGCCATCCATCGTCCGTCCATCCGTCCATCCGGCCACCTGCCATCAGTAACCATCCACGCACCACTCATTCACCCATGATACAGGGACATGCCAAGGACGAGATGCCGCCCAGGGCTGGGAACACGAGTGGGGGTCCCTGCGGCACTCTCCTGAGGTGTCTGGGATCAGGAGGCAGGTGAGCGGGGGCCAAGGCCGGCTGTGTGGTGGGCCGTGCGGGAGAGGGAGCGAAGGGCCCGCAGAGGCGCTCACCCCGCCAGTCAGGCGGGAGGAGGCGGGCGTCCTCGCGGAGAGGCCCCCGGGCAGGGGACGGATGACGCAGGCAGGTGCGGTATGAAGATGACAGGCCACGGTCGTCTTCCTGGCCGGGCCCTGCCGATCAGGCTCCTGAACCAAAGTAGCCTTTGTTTCATTCCTGTTAAGATATTCTCATCTTGTGTGGCTGCCACTTAGAGTCCAGAGGGTGACGATGACAAGAACTGAAGTAACCTTGATCCAGGTGCTTCCTTCTTGCCCTAAGGCTGCCCTGCACCTAAAACTCAGGGGTCCCCATCACCAACTCGCCCTGTGTGGCTGCCCCGGCTCCTCCTGGCTCCTGCCCACTCTAGCCTCATCCTCCTCCTCTGGACGCTCTGCTGGGGCCACTAGCCGCGGGCCGAGCTGGGCTCGTTCTCCCAGAGCCGGCGAATCCGTCTGGGTCAGGATCCCAACCCGCCCGGTCCTCCCCTTCTGCAGCCGTCTCCTGTGGCTCCCGCGGCGGCCCTGCTGTTGATTGAAGGGTGAATGAAGGGTGATATGTGCGTGTGGGGGGGGTCGTCTCCCCAATTTCCTGCAAGAAAACCTGCAGCCCCTCCAAGGCCCCCCTGATGTCAGCTCATTCTGTTTCAGGAGGAAGGCAGCGGGCGCCCCCTGCGGGCCGCTGGGGGACTCAGAGCCGGAGAGGGGCCGCAGAGGGAGTCCTGTCATTCAAACCCCACCATGACCACCCCCACCTCCGGGGCACGAGGACCAGGCGTCCCAGGAGCCTGCGGGAAAGAGCACTGCTGCCCCCTAACGCCAGCGGTCTGAGCCGGGCTCCAGGCGCGCGTTGACCGCCCAGCCCGGGTGTCCGTACCCTCGGGGGAGGCGGACAAGGCCTTCGGGGAGGGGCCGATGGGGACTGCGTCAGGACGCACAGCCCTACTCTTGGCGTTGCCCACGCTCCCCACGCCTGTATGCCCCACTCCCCTCTTCTCTGGGGTCCCCAGTACAGCAGGCGCAAGTTCCTCCTGGGAATAGTGCTCTACTCACCCCTAAAAAGGGGACATCCGAGGTGCTCCAGGAGGCTCCCCGACCCGCAGCGGCTCACCCCATCTTGCTTACATCCCTGAACCAAGGCCCATTTCATGCGCGGCTGACCCCAGGAAAAACTGAGGCACAGAGAGAGGGGGGCCAGGGTGTGTGTGGGTGCCCCGGGTGCCCCGGGGGGAACCAAGGTGAGCGGGGCTGTGCCACGGTGCTGGCCTAGTGTCGGGGAGAAGCTGCCGACCATGCGCAGGAGGACCCAGCTCGGGGCAGCAGCCTGAGGGCACAGGGGGGT
>NW_006440135.1:4287266-4289440 GCF_000325575.1 Pteropus alecto | reverse complement strand
GGCGTCAGGGCGCCGGCGGTCGGAGCGCTCCCCGGGGGTTGTCTGGGCGTCCACGCCCGAGCGCGCAGGGGAGAGGGGGGCGGCCCCTGGCGGCCTGCCTTCCAGCGCCCGCTCTGTGCCAGGCAAGGGCTCTGTTTTGCCCCAGCAGGGGCCGTGTCGCACGCCTGGTTTGCATTCTGCCTTCCCCCTACTCGACCTCGTATAACGGACATTTCCCGTGCCGGTGAATGCTCTTCGTGTGTTTGGCGTTAAGGGTCACGTGCATCCAATGTCCGATGTTCCGTCACTTACTTGATCCTTCCTCTCTGACCCGACACACGCGTTGGTGCCAGTTTCCGTCCTGTAAATAATGCTGTGCGCGCGCACATCTCACGATCCTCAGCTGGATGGCCGCCATGGGCTTTGCGGGGCTCCTAATGGTTGCCGCTCAAGACCCCCGCTGCCACTGCTGCCTGAGGTCCCACCGTCGTCCCCCTCACCTGCTTTCCCTGGGACAGACGCTCCCGAACCCCTCACCAACCGCGTGCCCTCTCAGCAGGGCGCTGGGGCTGGATGGCCCTGGCGGGGGCGTGCCCCCCACACCTTGGCTGCACCTCCTCACCTCTCACCCGCCCGAGGCCCAGCTTCCCCCTCTGCGCGTTAGGGGTGGGGTGGAGGACGGAGCACAGACAGCGGCCCTCCATATCACTGGAGGGTGGTCGCTTCCCCTCAATGAGATCGTCAAACCCAAGGGCATAAACTCAACCCTGCTGGGTTGACCCTCGGGCAGACGGAGGGCAGCCTCCCTCCCATCACGGCTGCGTGTGTCCCTGGGCCCTGCGAGGCCCTCCGGCGGCTCCTGGGAGTCCAGGGTTCGGCAGGCCCAGGATGCGGGTGCTGGATCGAGCCGGCCCTGAAGGCGGCCAGTGTCGTTCATCCGGGCTCCCTTTCCCGAGGTCTGGGTTTGGAGGGTCGGCCCGTAGCCCTCCCCACCCACTCCCGGGATTGGTTAGATCGTGTGGGAGACCCCGCCCCTCGCAGGCCCGCGTCCTGGGGCAAGTTGTCTTGATTAAAGGGAATAAGCACAGTATTCGGCGCTCAGTCCGGAGCCTGCCCACTCCGTAGACCAAAGACCCGGCGAACCGCAGGCCCGTCCCGATTTACACGCGGCGGAGAAAGAAAAAATATTACCAAACACCCTGTCGTCCCAGCGGACGGTAGGAGGCGGCCTCGCGGGCAGGTGTGCGTCTTACAGGAGCAGATGCGCATCTCAGCGCCTGCGCAGTGCGGCAGGACTGCTTCCTGACGCTGACCCCCACCGCTGCTGGGGGACGCGGCTGCAGCACAGGAAGACCCCGCTGGGGGAGCAGGGGAGGTGATGGTCCCGGGTGCGCTGCTAAGAGGCGGCAGTCGGGGGCTCAGGCTCAACCAGAGTGATCTAACCGTCCGTGATCAGCTCGCACGTGTGCACGAGGGTCCTCTCTGTCGGTCTCTGTTTGTCTCTCTGTGATCTGTGGCTCCCACGAGACCCCACAACCCCACGTGACGGAACAAGGCTGGCACCGGGAGTCCTCGAGCCAGCCGTGCGCCCTGGCTGTTAGAGGCAGGTGGCTCTAGCACCGGCAGAGGCTGTGCGAGCTGCGTTAGTATTCGCTGGCGACAGCGGCTCACGGAAATGGACCTCCGGAAAAAGCCCAAGGTCTCCTCTTCGTCTGCGAACTGACCGTCCTGCGTGCTGCCTCCCTCGGGCCGCGGTGAACACTGTCGGGACTTACCCACGGGGGCGGATGCTTCCTCACCGCGACCACCGCCACGCAAACAAGCACACCCTCCTCTCCCCGACTGGGCGTCCAAAGTCTGTCAGCCATAGGTCGCCTCCGGTGACGTCCATCGCCTGTTAAGATCAGCAACACTAACGCATTTGTGAGCACTAAGGGGGAAACAGGCGCGGGGACCCTGGCGAGGCCGTCGCCCGCCTCGCGCGCGCCTCCCGCGCGCCTCCCGCTGTTCGCTCCGCAGCTCCACTCCCGGTGCCCCAGAGCGCGGCCAGGCCCATCGCGGTCCTGAGCTGGCTGAGCTGGCGTCTCGGCCACGGGGAGCCCTGCCGCGCGGGCTGCTAAAGCTTTCTGCTCACGCCTCCCCGCACCCGGGCAGTGCTAAGAGGACCTCAGAGAACGCGGCGGTCGCGGACACGC
>NW_006440135.1:4278541-4287216 GCF_000325575.1 Pteropus alecto | reverse complement strand
TGTGTGTCAACCGGCTGGTCACCTGTCTGGTTTGTCTGAGGTTCTGTTAGGTCCAGCAGGGCCCAGTCCCCACCCCGCCGTGTGGGAACCGGACTCCTCCCTTACCTTCCTGTGGGAACTGGACCTTGTGTCCGGGTCGGACGCTACATGCCCGCCTCCTGCTTCACTGGACCTTCCTCCCTTCCCCGCCCCGAAATATTCCCACCAAAAAAGCCCGGCTCGAGCCCCACGTGTTTCAGGCCCCCCTCTGCACTCCGGGCTGACGCCACCTGCGTCTGGGCCCACGGTCACTCCGCTTCACCCCGGCGGTCACTCCGCTTCACCCCGGCGGTCACTCCGCTTCACCCCCGCGGCCTGTGCGCTCCTCTCTCCGGAAACTTAAAGCTCCACCTGGCGAATGCACCCAAGGGTGTTCGGTCGGTAGCCGCCTTCCGTGCTCTGCCACAGGCCCCCTGCAGTGCCGGGGACCCACTGCACGGAGTTCGCTGGCCCAGGGCTGTGGGGCGGGGGCCTTCGCAGTGGGTGCGGGGGGCAGTGCTCAGAGCCGGCCTCTCCCGCTGCCCCACGGCCCCTGGGGACGGAGACACGTCCCCACGCCTTCACTGGGCCTCCTCTCCGTCCCGGACTTGTCCACTACATCCCAGAGATCCCCGGAGGGCCCCTCCCCTGCCCCGCTCATCTGCCCCTCGGGGGGCAGCGTCCCAGTTATGGCGCCAGACTGGGCGGGGCAAGGCCAAGTGTGGACGGAAAACATGATTCCGTGGGAAGTAACCTGGCAGGGCGACCTGATCGTAAACCCCTGTCGGGCCCTGCAGGTAGTCACGCCCCAGCATGTAACTGCTTTACTAAAAGGCTTCTCTCTGCCTTCAGCCAGCCCTGTCCACCATTTCTGTGTCTCTAGGTTGACACGCCTTTGGAATTAGCCACAGGCGTCCTCAGGAGAGCACAGACTCTTGTTACCTGTCCTATAATCCGTCCCCACCCTGCCTTCTACACCTCCCTGTCACCCTCCCCGCCTTCCCTCCCTAAGTCCAGGCGAGTACTAGAAGCTGTAAACTGTTATTCCCTGAAGCAGTTTGGCTCAAATAAACCCCTATGAAAATTTGTATAGAAATTTTATGGAATGTTTAGATGTTCTTACACCAATACCAGTGAACTAAGAGGGCCATGGCTTCGAGGGCTGACCCCATGCGCAGTGGCCAGGGTCAGGGGAGCAGGCCACGCTTGCCTCTGGATCATGGAGGAATGGGGTGAGTGTGGATGAAAAACGGGATTCCATGGAAAGTAACCTCACAGGGTGACCTGATCACAAACCCCTGACTGGGCAGGTTAGGTGGGCGGTCAGGCCCCAGCTCATCGCTTCTTTACTAAAAGGCTTTATCTGTGCCTGTGGCCAGCCCTGCCCACTGCTCTGGGCCCCCGGGTCAACGTGCCTCTGAGATGCCGGAAGTCGCAGCCCTGGAACGGGGTACCGACCCCCCAGAGAGCACCTAACCTTGGCAGCTGCCTGGGACCCATTCCGCCTTGCTTTCCCCAAATGTCCGTTAATCTCAAATGCATACAAGGAACTGCAAAACTGTTATTCTCTGGAGCATTTGAGATCTCCAGCATGTTGCGTTTGGCTTGTAAACTTCTCTACAAGTTTTAGAAGAGAAATTTAAAAAAAGAAAAAAAAAATTCTCTACAAGTCTGGACGTTTCGTACAGTGACGTGTGGGAGGGGAGGACGGGGGAGGGGAGGGCCGGGTCTGGCTGCCCCCAGGCAGTGGGCCCCAGGAGCCCCATGCCAGCGGGACAGACTCCCCAGCCACACAGCAAGGCAGGCGCACAGCACTTTCTTGGAGCCGAGCTGAGGCCTGGAAGCAGAGGTCCCCAGCAGTTTCTCCCCCCAGCACTTCGGGGGGCTGGTTATCCCAGCTGCCCCAGTGGGCTGACCTGCTGCCCCTCCTCCGACCTCCAACCCAGATCCCTCCCCGAAGACTCTGGTCAGGTCCCCACCCTGCTCCTGTAGTGTTCCCAAAGCTGACTCAGGCCGCCTGCCCGTGACCTCGCCCTCTGAACCTTGGCCCCCATCCCAGACCACGCCCAGACCTGTCACTCCCCAAGCCCACCCTCAACCTGCCCAGAAACTGAGGCTGCGCTGTGACTCAGCCTGGTCGGTGTCCAAGGCCCTGGTCCCGGCTGCCCCAGCCTGGTCCGTGGCCTTGGAACCAGATCAGCCTAACAATCTGGTCACCCACGCCAGGCCCCACCTCCTGGGCTGGGCGCACCAGAGCCTTGACCCCTGTCCACTGCCCTCACCAGTCTGTCCCCTTCCTCCAAACTGCCTGTGTCCTCTCCAGGCCAGCCCCAAGATGCCCACCGCTCTTGGGGAGCTCGGGGAGCCTGACTTCCTTCCCTTCCCCATCTCATCCTTTGAATGAGGTCCACGACCCTGACCTCCAACTTGACCACCGCGGGGGTCAGATCCTCAAACTCTGCCTGCCCAGCCCCCCCACCCCCCATTGGCCCTTTGTTCCCTTCACCAGCCCC
Organism: Pteropus alecto; assembly: GCF_000325575.1. NCBI lineage: Eukaryota > Metazoa > Chordata > Mammalia > Chiroptera > Pteropodidae > Pteropus > Pteropus alecto. The sequence continues at coordinate 4,284,685 of NW_006440135.1, read as the reverse complement.
GGCCTGTCAGGGCCCCGCCCCTTGCTCTGGGCAGCCCCGCCCCTCCCCCACTCCCGGCACCCCTGCCGCCCCCTCCTCCCCCTCAGCTGGGGGCTGGAGAGCCCGGGAGGAGCTGAGCTGAGCAGAGCCTGGGACTGGCCTGGCTGCCCCCTGCCCTGTCTCCGCTCTCTCTGACGGGCCACGTGCGCGGTCGGGTGTGTGGCTTCAAACGCGGCGTCTCCGAGGTCTCCTGTCTCCTCACCCTGGTGCCTTCACCTCTGTGTCCTCCAGCATCTGCGGGGGAGAGGGGGCGCGATGGGACGCCCCACACCTGTGTGGGCCACTGCATCTTAGGTGGACAGTGCTTAGCCAGGGCTGGCAATGGTGGTTCTTCCGGCCCATGCTCCTTCGTCCTCTGAGTGTCAACGTCAGACCTCTGAGCACCCCTACGTGTGCCCCCCCGCCGCGGTGCCCCCCACTGGGCGAGGCCCCTGCTCCGTCCACACTCCCGCCCCTGCTGGCACCTCCATCCAGAAACACTGAGGGTCCCCCACCCTGCCGCTCTGCTGCAGGAATGACTCTCACTTACCTCTGGGTGGTGAGCCCCCTAGGGCCTGGCCCTGCCTGGACTGTCACCGTGTCCTTGACCGTGGGGGTGGGGCTCCTCCCCGCTACTGCCTGTCCCCAGGGCCCGGGCACCTGTGGTGGTCCTCGGTGGGCAGGAAGTGCTGGGTCAGTCCCGGTGGTGCCCAAGGCCGTGAGAGATGGCTCTGCAAAGCGTCAGGAAACAAGTCCCAGAGCGCCTCGCCTCGGCACAGCCTCCAGACTCCCGCCCCTCTCTGCTCCTTCACGAAACGCGGGGGAGGGGACCCCGGCAGAGCCTGCGGCCTCGAGCTCGTGCTGTCGAGCCCGAGTGACACGGCTTCCAGCCAAGTCTGTCACGGATCCCTCACGCAGATGGAGCCCCCGGGTGCAGAGCAAGGCCCCAACGTGGCTGTTACGGGTGAACTGTGAAGTTCGCTCTTGTGGTAAACGTGCTCCCCGCGGCCGATGCTCCCTTCTGAGAGCCTGTGTGTGGAGGTGCGGCTGCGCAGTAGCCCCCTTTCCGCGGCGGAGGTCGGCGGGGAGCCCGGCGCCCTGGTTCCGCTCACGTGCAGCTCACCGTGTCCACGAAAGGACGTCCAGACGTCCAGAGAATTTTTACAGGCATTTGAGCCAAACTGACCACGTGTGCCGGGAGCAGGTCTCAGAGGCTGCAGAGAATATCGGTTCTGTAGCTTCGTTTACTCATTTGGACTTAAGGAGGGAACGCGGGGAAGGTGATGTGGGGGGGAAACGAGGCTGGGGATGGGTTACAGGACAGGTGACAAGGTCCGTGGGTTACAGGACAGGTGACAAGGTCCGTGCGCTCTCAGGGGTGATCCTGGCTCATTTCAAAGGTGCGTCCACCCGCAGGCACAGAAACCGTGGACCATGCTGGTCGGAGGCACAGGTTCGCTTTCGGCTGCAGACGTGGTGGGTGGGCCCACGTGTCCTGCCCAGTCAGGGGATTCCCATCTTTCCAAGCGCCCCTTGTTGTCCACGCATGACATCCTCGGTCAACGGGTCTCTGCTCCCAAGAGGGTGCTGCCGGGGCCTCTGGGCCAGCTGGGCCCAGAGCACAGCCCCTTGGGCCTGCTGTGTTGTCTGCATGAGCTGAAACCCAGATTGGGTGACTGGTAAGGGGGGGCCCTGCCCCACCCACAAGTCCCCCCTCCCACAAGGAGGGGGTGTGGGGAGGGCAGCCCAGGGCTGGACCTCTGAGCTCACTCTGCAGTTCCTGAGGAAGGATTCTGAGCATCACAGGAGGAGCTGGGACCCAGGAAGGGGCTGACTTTTGGGGAGCCAGGAATATGCCTGGATTGAAGGTGGGGCTGTCTGCGGTGAGCCTGGGAGGGGCCAGGAGTCTGGTGAGACAGGGTCTGGATTGAGAGGAGCTGCGTGGGGACCTCTGAAAGGGCTGCAGGAGCACAGGTAGAGTTCCCAGACTGTCCCAACCCCCCAGGCCACCCCGCCTCTCCTCAGGGACACAGGGTGGGGCACTGAAGGGGTCGGGGCCTATTGGAAAATTACCGCCTGGCAATCTGCTGAGAAGTCACTTCCTCAGGTTGATGGTTAATGGGCTCGAAAACAATTAGGCTGGTTTCAGGACTGCCCTGGGCAGGGAGGGGCCGGAGCCGGGAGGGAGGCGAGGGCACACTGCCCAGAGGCTCCCGCGGGGCCCCGCGGCAACCAGCCCCGCCTCCTCTCACGTTTTAGGCAGAGCTTCCTCTGCCAGCTTCCTCTGCACAGAGTTCCAGAAACTGACCTGACCATGGCTGGACCCCTGAGCTACTCTGAAAGTCGTCCTTGACATCTGGGTCAGGGGCTGTGGCCTCCCCCTGAAAGCCTCAAGGGACGGGGGCAGGTGACACTGTCTTCCTGGGGGTGCTGAGTCTCTGAAGCCCGGCTTCATACCTTTGACCTAATAAGCCACTTCTAGAAAAATCTGTCCTAGGAGTTCAAAGATGGGGAAAGGGCTTTGAACAAAGATGTCTATAGCAGCAGTACATACAATAACTGAAAACTGGAGCATAAGGGCCCAAGCACAGGAAACACGGCGAGCAGCTCTAGCGCGTCCCGACGCAGGCGCGGGCACCGCGAGAGCTCCGAGGCGTGGGAAGACGGCGCGCCGCATTGTCAAGAGAACCAGACGTTAGCAACCTGGGTCTTTGAGGAAATAACCCGGAGATAAGCAGGGACAGAAGGCAGTGCGACTCGCCAATTACGATAAGAGTGGGCCAGGCACTCGGCGCCGTGCAGGGATGCGCGCGGCGGGACGTGCGTGTCACGCGCGTGTGTGTATGCACACGTGCACACGAGAAAACCGCCAACCATCCACAGACGGTGAGGTTGTGCGTGCTTCCTACTCATCTCTTAAACAACGTTACAAAAATGCATCACTTTTATAATCAAAAAGTTAGAAAAATATAAATTTGCTCATGTTGCTATTTATCTGATACGACTACCTCAGACCCTTAACCCAAGGCCTCGTCCGCTTTTGCTAACCTTATAAAATAAGGCAGAGTGCTCTGCGTGGGGGACCCTGAGCACCCAGGCCGATGTCCCCTCTCCCAGGCCTCCTGGATATCATTCAGGGAAGAGGGGGCCCTTGGACGAGCATGGCGGACACGAGCTGGCACCCCTGTGCTCCGCCCACTGCCACCAGCTGGGCTCTTATCATAATTGGCGAGTCGCACTGCCTTCTGTCCCTGCTTATCTCCGGGTTATTTCCTCAAAGACCCAGGTTGCTAACGACTGGTTCTCCTGACAATCGGGCAGTAAACAAACACACAGGCAGGACTGCAGGTGACTGCCCCCTCGGGCAGGTGAGCAAGAGGACAGAGCCAACATCCCTGGTGCCAGCCGCACTCAGGGCACTGCAATGCCACTCCTCGTGAGCATGGCATTCGGGGCACGACGCCTGCTGGGAACACAGTGGCTGTCACCTTGGGCACCTGCTAGGGCTGGCAGGTGCGTGGGGACAGAACAGCTGAACCCTCACTCTCTCCCTCCCCCTGCCCCTCCCTTACTCCCTCTACACCCCCCTCTGCCTCTGTCTCTCTGTCTCTCCCTCTCTGTCTCTGTCTCTATCTGTCTGTCTCTCTCTCTCACTGGGATGCCCACCCCACGCACAGATTCTGCTCTCTCTTTCCTGAGGGAAGACAAAGGCAGAGGGCATACAGATGAGAGGCTGGATCAGAGTTTCACAGTGGGCGAAGCTGAGCCCGAGGGCTTAACGCTGGGCCCAGCAGTGCATGCACACAGGCTGGGGGAGGGGATGCGGAGAAGCATCAACTTCCTGTAACTTCTGGGGCCACGACTCAGTAACTCGGGCCTTACAAACATGCCTCCTTCATGAAAACAAACCACTCTGCTGAAGACAAAGGTTAATGACTGGCCGTCACGGGACTGTCTGTGGCCCTCCTTCACCTGCTGTGGGCCTGCGGCCCGGAGCCGACTGTGGTCACAAACGGCCAACCCCCTCCACGAGGGATACCCCAGGGTCTGGGCGTCTTCATGTCCTTCAGCCTGTCGTGTCTGTGTCTGGGGGACGGCCCAGGAGTGGTGCCCCCCGCCGTGGCTCCCGGCCCAGCATGGGAAGAGGTGACAACTTCTCCAGTACTTCCCGTGGGTTCACCAGGTGGGACGTCCTTGTCTACTACTGACGTGTGGACACCTGAAGCTGGACGGGGGCCCGGAGAGGGACGCCAGTGACGATTACGGGCGACGCCCCCTCTGTGAGGCTGGTGTGAGCTCTCTGGCCCATTCGACTATGTTTTCTCAAAACTTACAAAATTAGCAAAGCTTTTAAAATAATCATCTCCCTCGTTAGAGGAACCTGGGCGTGGACCACCCTCCCGTCCTGCGGGGAGGGGGGGGAGTGTAACTCAGCTTTTCTAGAGGGCAGAAGGGCACAGCTCCCCCAGCGCGGCCTCCAAAGCACACTGGCTCCCGCTGTCCCAGAACGCAGGCCTGGGAACCCTAAGGCCATTTGCGGCAAACTGGATCATGTGATGCATAGATTACGCATCTTGGACAATGTGGGGTCACTCCAGGAATGTAAGGTCGTCTGGCGTTTAAAAATCTGTCATCTTCACATTGAGAGAATAAGAGAATGCGTTTAGAATCGTCTTGACAATGTAGAGAAGCATTTCATAGCGTTTATTGCCCATTCATAATAAAAGAGGAACCTCAGGGTGGGGGTGATGGATAAGGGTGCAGGCTTCTTTCAGAGCCGATGGAAATTTCTGGAACCGTTTATAGTGAGGGTCGCACAACGCCACGAATAAACCGAAGAGAGTCGACCGTATGCCCTAAGCGAGTAAGTGTGTCGTGATAATTACATCTCAATAAATCTGAGCCGAAAAAAACAAAGAAAAAAGAAAGAATGGAAGGTAAAAAAAGGATGGAGAAGAATGAACCACACCGTCGTTTTCAGTCGGCATAACTTTGTATTGAAAATATTTTTAAAACTCAATGGTTGAAAGCGTTAGAAAAAGATTTTGCCGTAGGGCCTATATACAAAAATTAGTTATACTGTTGCATGTGCCAGCAACACGCAAATTAGAAGAGAGACAGTAAAAACAGTACCATTCAAATAGCATCAAAAATAATCAAATACCTAAGGATAAATCTAATGAAAGATCTTCAAGACCCACCTCTGCACGGACACCTGGGAAACAGTGCTGAGAAAGGCAGGCGGCCTTGGCCTTGGCGGAGGGAGATACCGATTGCGGTTTGGCCCCAGCCCAGAAGCCTCCGCTCGCGTGGCCCGTGCATCTCTAGGTCTGGTGCAGCTCCCTCAAACTCCCAGCAGGTTTTCTGGGCACCCTCGCAAGCTTATTCTAAAGCGTGCGCCTTCTCGAAGAACACAGCTGGGAGACACGCACCGTCAGATACAAGGCCCTGTCACAAAGCCGCGGGGACGAAGACGGTTTCCCGCGGCAGGAGGTGGGCGCGCAGGCGGATGGGACAGGGGCGCAGGCAGAGAAACAGACCTCAGACTGGGACGGGGGTCCGCGGCCGAAGCAGCCCCGCGGGGAGGGCGGCCAGGGCGGCATTTTCACCAGACGGCGCTGGGAGGTTGGGATATCGAAAACAAACAAGAGGAATCTTGACCCCACCGATGCCGAAGCCTCGTGCGACGCGTGGAAACCAATTCCAAGTAATTGCAAGTGGACCGGTGACCCAAAGGCCTGAGGCCGGACCACAGAGCTTCCTGAACAAAGTCTGCGGGGACATCTTCATGACCCTGAGGCCGGCGGGCAAAGCTGTGTAAAGGGTGGCGACTGGACAGGAGCGGTCAGGAGAGCTGCTGTTCATCCAGACACCGCGCAGAGGGCGGGGTGGTGGCCGAGCGCACGGCGTCCGGGAGGCCCCTGCTCCAGGACGGGGCGCGACGCCCTGGCAGGCGTAGGAACGGGGGGTGCGAACGGAGGGCCGGCGACGGCCGGCCAGTGTGCGGGTGAACCCGACGTCACAGGCCAGGGCAGGGCGTCCAAAACCACACGGCGATTATGCAGCGCTGGTGCAGCGACCCCACAGTGGCGCCGGGAGAGGAGCCGGCGGCCGAGAGCGACCAGA
>NW_006440135.1:4274899-4278465 GCF_000325575.1 Pteropus alecto | reverse complement strand
GGAGCTGGGACGCGCCGCACCCGGGGCCCTGCGCGCAGTGACGGGAGGAGGCGCAGGACCTCACACCTCCTGGAGCCTGTGCTGTCGGAACTTGGGACGGTGGCCTCTTCTGGGGGGCCGGGAGGGCGGGGGCCGCTAGTGCCTGGAGCGAGCAGGGGCCTCTGGGGTTCTGGAACGTTCCTTTTGTGGTTTGGGTGATTGCTGTAGGAATGTGCCTGCTTTATGAAAATTAACAACGTGTAAAACAGCAACAAAAAGACACATGTTCAGATGCACTTAGCAACATTTATGATGGCGAGACATGGAAAGCAGCAGAGCCAGCCTCGTGGGGGTCCTGTAATACACCGGGGTACACCCCGCACACCAGCCACTCCACCTTTCACAGTGCAGAGGGTCCTGTAATACACCGGGGTACACCCCACACACCAGCCACTCCACCTTTCATAGTGCAGATCACGTCGGAAAGGAAATGGAATTAAAAACGGACAAACATTTAAATTTAATTTTAAAAATTAAGATTAAACTAGAAAATTCTCAAGATACAATGTTAAGTAGAAATCATGCATGCAGTGTATCCACGTGGCGCTCTGTGCACATGCACACAAACGCACAAACATGCACACGCACACACAAACACACAAACATGGACACACACGCACACACGCGCAAACATACACATGCACACACAAACATGCACACACGCACACACAAACACACAAACATGGACACACACGCACACATGCGCAAACATACACATGCACACACACAAACATGCACACACGCACACACAAACATGCACATGCACACACGCACACAGGCACATATGCATGCACTCACAAACACACAAACATGCACACGCACATACACACACAAACACACAAATGTGGACACACACACGTGCAAACATACACATGCACACACACAAACATGCACATGCACACACATACACACAAACATGTGCATGCATACCCGCACACACACTCACAAACATGCACACACATGCACACACACAAATATGCACGCACACGCAAATACGCACACACGCGCACGCGCGCACACACACGCACGCGTGCACGGGCACGCAAACACGCACAGAAGTGCGGCTCGGGGGGAATGTTGTTGGCGTCTGCAGGGTCCCCCAGAAGTGCTCCAGGTTTCTTCGCCATGTTTCTCATTCGGAAGGAGACCAGCCATGGCACGCGTGGAGGGAGGGACGGGCCGCGGTGCATGGACAGGGCACGTGGACGCAGCGTGGCCGTTCCCTCCGGAGAGGGTCCTCGAGACAGCCCCACCCCACGTCTTCGTCGTGGACAAATGTAACTTCTCGCAGTCCGGCCTGGACAGACAGGGTACACTGAGGGAGCACGTAGGAGGCGCGAATTAGGTGATGTCTTCTGTGCTGGGCAGGGGCCAAAGAGTGATACGGGCCAGGGCAGGGTGGACAGAGTCCCAATATGTGGCGTGTCCCAGGCCTGGGACAATGCCCGATGTGCCTGACCCGGTCAGAACCTTGGCCTGTCCAGGGACCAGCTGCCGTGGGGCCCAAGGTATCGGTGACTCTCAGTGTCCTGGGACTGTGGGGCGCGGTGTGTGCTGGCCCGCGGCTGGCGGGCGGGCGCCAGGGACAGTCTGCTCCCTGCCTGCCAGGGAGGGAGGGCTCGCCCAGCCTCCCGCTGCAGGACCGTCACGGGGTCCACGTCGACCGAGCATTTCCGAGGCGCCAGGCACCGTCCTCCGAGGGGCACTGTCAGAGAGCAGGAGGCGAGGACCCACCTGTGGACCCCGGACCCCCGCGGCAGGTGGCAGGTAGGGGAGCGCCCGTGCAGCTCGTTAGAGGGGAAGCAGGGTGGGGGCGGGCAGTGTGGGCAGGGGCAGGCTGCTACGCTCGTGGGCGCCCGGGGTGACTAGTGGTGTCTCTGCTGTGACTTGAAGGTGGACGCTGTAGGAAGATGGCTCCAGGCAGGGGAGCAGGCGGGGGCCCGGGGTGCAAGGCGCGGCCGCAGAGGGGCTTAGCTGTCATGGCAGGTCAGGCTGGACACGGCGAGCCCCCCACCCTTCCCCTGGAGACACAGGAGGATGGAAAGTTCTGAGCAGGAGGGACGGGGTGCAAGGCCCTTGCCAGGCTGAGAGCCCCGCTCCACCTCACACCCCAAGATCGCTGGCCAAAGGCGTCCCCCTCTTCAGCTCCGCCCGGACCCCCTCCAGGGCAGACTCCAGGACCTCAGCGGAGTAGGGTCCCTGGTAGCAGCCCCCTTCCTCCTCGTCACAGAGACCCACGGCCCTGCCCGCTCAGGCTCGGTGCCGGGCACCTGTTCCGTCCGCCTGTGCCATGCGGGGTTCCTGGGGAAGCACAGTGGAGTGGGTGTCGCCCTGGGAGGGCCTCAGGGCGCCATGCTGAGGGCTGGGGCTCCGGGGGTTTGTGGGCCAGGGATGGGGGCCCAAAGCCAGCTCCTGCCACTCCGGGCTCCTTCCATGGCGAGGCCAGACACCAGCCCTGCCCCCCGCACTGGGCGCCGTGCCTGTCTCCTATGGGGACTACCCCACTGCACGCCGCTTCTCTCCCTCGCTGCCCTTTGGGGCCCAGGCAACACCTCCTCCCACCTCCACACTGCCCTCCCCCAGCCTGGGTCGGCCTGTCTGCAGAGGCCTCCACCCATCGGGCCCGCCCTGCCGTCTGCCCCGTCTCAGGACCCAGATGTCCCTAAATGCTGACCCGAGCTCTTCCTTCTGGCCTCTACCCTTCCCCTGCGCTCCTACCCCAGTTCTGGGGGCGAAGGTCATGTCAGGCTCGTCAGCTCACTCATGCCTGGGTGACCCTCACCCAGCTCCTGGATTGTTCCATGAGCTCGGTATGAGCCAGTCAAGTGGGTGGCGGGAGCCCGGCCCCCCAGACATCACCGTCCAGCAGCACGGACCACTGATGACAGACACACAAGGGACGCAGTGACAGAGTCCGTCCTTGGGGAGGCCATGGGGCTGGGGCAGCGGGGCGGGGCGGTCAGGGAGGGCTCTGCTGAGAGCTGGCCAGAAGGCTGGACAGGCTGGTAGGAAGGACGCTCCCGAGGGAAGGCCCCGGGCGGGCCAGGTGGACCATCAGCAGCCAGAGGGCAGGTGCAGTGGGGGGCCGGGAACCCCTAGATCAGGGTGGGGGGTGTGGCCGGAGCGCTGAGGCTCACCCCGGCTCCCACATGGAACTGCGCCGGAAGGCCCCGCCCGCCTCGGTCTCAGCTGAGACACAACCCTGGGGCGGCCTCTCCTTGTCCCCCACCCCACCAGCCCGCTGGCCCTCCAGCCTCTCCGTGGCCCGGTGGTCACCGGGTAGAGGCTGCACTGCTTTTTGGATGTGTGGCTGACCCCCCTGCCCCTCTCTGCTGGGCAGGGACCGCACCTCCAGCACCCATCCGCGACCGGCTCGGGGCTGCCCCATATGTGAACTCTGTGAAGGACAGTCCTGCAGCCCTGGGGGAGGCTTGGAGGCTGCAGTATGGTGGCTTGGGGACAGTGTCCTCCTGGAGCCTCAGGGAGGGCCTGCGGGGATGGAGCGGCTCTGGGCAGCCCCCGGCCGG
>NW_006440135.1:4266737-4273217 GCF_000325575.1 Pteropus alecto | reverse complement strand
TCCTCCCCCCTCCACCCTGCCCTCCCCCAGCCTGGGTGGGCCTGTCTGCAGAGGCCTCCACCCATCGGGCCCGCCCTGCCGTCTGCCCCGTCTCAGGACCCAGATGTCCCTAAATGCTGACCCGAGCTCTTCCTTCTGGCCTCTACCCTTCCCCTGCGCTCCTACCCCAGTTCTGGGGGGTCATGTCATGTCAGGCTCGTCAGCTCACTCATGCCTGGGTGACCCTCACCCAGCTCCTGGATTGTTCCATGAGCTCGGTATGAGCCAGTCGAGTGCGGGAGCCCGCATGCGTGCCACGGGAGCCCCTGCGTGTTGTGTGACAGGGAGACGTGTTGTCACGAGAAGGGCCCAGATTCCGGACCTCTGATGGGGCTGGCCTCTGTGAAGGACAGTCCTGCAGCCCTGGGGGAGGCTTGGAGGCTGCAGTATGGTGGCTTGGGGACAGTGTCCTCCTGGAGCCTCAGGGAGGGCCTGCGGGGATGGAGCGGCTCTGGGCACCCCAGTGCCGGCTGGACCCAGCTTCTCTGAGCAGCTTTTCAGAGCCCAGAGCTCAGACCTAGAGGGGTCCAGTGTGAATATGCAGTGGGATGGGACCGGGGGTCCCCAGCACCTCGCCCGTTGGCAGAGAGAGTTGGGGGCAGACGGCCCTCCAGCTTCCTCCTGCGGGTGGGAGTGTGTGGCTGGTGGGTGTTGGGGGCCATGAGGGTCTGGGGAGAACCAGCATCCCACGAGCCCGGCAGGGCCGCCCACGTGGTCACTACACCACGTCCCTCCTCCCGGGGAGTCTGGCTGTCTGAGCGCTCAGGGTGGGGGCGGCTCACCTGTGCCCGCAAGGGCTGCGTTTGCACAGGGGGAGGGGCCGGCCGGGCCTCCGCAGATAAGGCATTAACAGTCCCGTGCCCTCCAGATCTGCTGACGCTTCCTGGCGGCCCAGGTACTTGCGGCGAGGTGCCAAAGGTTCCCTATAAAGTGCTGGGGCTCTGGCCACGGCCACGCGCCCTCCGGCTTCCAGCCCGCGGCCGAGGGGACCCACTGCAGCCACCATGGTGAGGCTCGTGCTGCCCAACCCGGGCCTGGAGGACCGCATCCCATCCCTGGACCAGCTGGATGTCATCGAGAAGGAGGAGGCCAGCTCGCGGCCCACGTGGGACAACAAGGCCCAGTACATGCTCACCTGCGTGGGCTTCTGCGTGGGCCTGGGCAACGTGTGGCGCTTCCCGTACCTGTGCCAGAGCCACGGCGGAGGTAGGCCGGGTGGGGCGAGCGGGGGGCAGGGCCGGCGGCACCGATGTCCCCGGGACCCCAGCACCGGATCGCAGAGGGGAGAAGTCTGGAGGGCAGGGGCTGTGGCCGGACGGCACGCATCGCCGGGAGCCCCCGCAGGCGCCGGCGTCCTCACCTCTCTAGTGCTTCGCCTGGGTCGATGGGGGAGACCCAGACCCAGTGCCTGGACGTTGGGGGAGGCCACCTGCGTTCCAGGACCCAGGAGCCCCGCCCTGTTCCCAGAGAACAGACCTGATCTGGGCACAGAGGATGGGATGACAGGGGACGGGGTGATGGGGGGGGGCGGCAGGGGCGGTCAGAGAGGGACCTCCTGCTCCCCCGGATAGAGCCCCTCCTCTGAGCATGGAAGTTGCCAGCATGTGGGACGGTAAGGCCAGCCCTCCGAGTGCTCACCCTGTAGTCCTGACCCCACAGGCGGGCTCAGGGTGGCCTTCCCCAGGGCTGAGGTTGCTCCCTGCCCCCTGGATGTGGAGCCCCACTGGGGGTGCTGGCTCTCAGCGCCACGATCTTGTCCCTCCTGGTGTCAACAGGCTGCAGGGACCAAGGTCACGCCCGTAGTGCCCTCAGCCCCTGTGCATCCCTGGCTCTGTCTCCCCCGGGCCTGCAGCCCTGAGAGGGGTCAGAATGGGTGCCAGCCGCATCCGTCATGGAGGCGGGGGTCTGGGGCAGGGGTCACGCTCGCCGGAGGCACAGGCCTTGCAGAGCTGGCTGGGCGCTGGGGACACTCCTGGTCTGTGGGCTTCTGAAAACTCTCCCTTGAAAGGACGAAGCCTCTCTGCCCTCCCTGTGTGTTCTGTCCCAGCCGGCCCTGAGCCCTGGTCAGGAGCTGAGTGTCTGGCCCCCAAGCCCAGGAGACAGTTGCTGAGGACAGTGACAAAGCTGGCAGGTGACCGCTCTGGGTGACGTTTCCCACCCTGCAGGCCAGCTGTGGGGATGGAGCCGTCCAGTAACCTGGAGAGAAAGTGACATCTCAGAACCCTGAAGGCCAGTCCTGATTTGGTGAAAACTTAATTGGCCTTCGGTTATTTCCGGGAGTTTTGGGTAATTTGAAAGTCAAACAAATCATCATTTATTTCATGTTTAGCTCTGTGTTTTGAAAGAATACAGTAAAGTGTGGAAAGCAGAGAGAGCTCCAGAGAAGCCTCGGCCCCAGGGCCGGGTCGGCGGCGGCCGGGCGCACGCGTGTCACGGGAGCCCCTGCGTGTTGCGTGACAGGGAGACGTGTTGTCATGAGAAGGGCCCAGATTCCGGACCTCTGATGGGGGCACCTATGTGGCCGGGAGCGCCCGATGGGCTGGGCCCCCGGCCTGCGTCCCCGGCCAGCCCCCTGCGGTTTGCTTTCTGGGGTTCACCTTCAGCCAGAGGCAGAGCACAGTGACCGCAGGCAGAGCCGCCTCAGCCACGCCAAGAGAGCTGGGCACAGGGGCCTCGGGGCGGGGACAGCCTGCACTGGTGTGGCAGGGGACGCCCCTGGCGGGAGTGAGTGGCATGTCACGTTCAGCCGTCAGGGACCAGCGAGAGAGACTCAGGGCCCCGAGGCCCCTGTGTGGGGGGCGGGCTCGGCCCTTCCCTGACGAGGGCCTTTCAGAAGCCCTGGTTGAGTCAGGACCAGAGCCCGCATCCTGGCGCCACCGCCCTCGCCTGGGCCTCGGTCCCTGCTGTGAGCGGGCGGTGATCGAGGGCTACCACCCCTCGGCGGTGTCCCCACGCTACGCCGTGCAGCTTGCAAGCCAGCGGGGGCGGGGGCAGGGGCGGGGCCTGCCAGGACCGAGAACCAGGAGACTTGGCCTGAGGCAGGACTCAGACCACTCAGAGCATCGGCCAGAATGGCCACATCCTTGTTACCGGACGGCCCCCCGCCGAGAGTTCTGGACCAGCGCCAGGCCCAAGAGCACGGCCAGGCGAAGCGTGTCCCCCATAGCCTCAGACCGCCATGCGTCCGCACTGCCCAGTCTGTCCACAGGGCTGCCATCCCCGACGCGTGGCGGCACCCTTGCCCCTCCCCGTTCTGCATGCGGCAGAGATGGTGTGCGGGCTGAGGGAGCCCCAGGAGGCAGTGCCCCCAGGGGCCACGCTGCCCACTCAGCACCTCTCCAGCCCGGCCCGGCCCGGCCCTGCACCCGCGAGGTCAGCAGGTCTCCCTGGGGCATCGCTTGGCATCCTGCCCCCCCCCCACATGGTGCAGGACAGAGCCGCGCCTCAGACCCTGCTGCCCCACCTCCGGCTCCCTAAATTCTCCGAGAGAAGAGAAGCGAGCTACGCTCCTGATCTCTCCACCTGGCCAGTACCACCCCGCCTCTGTCTGCACGGTGTCCGGTGTCCGTGAGGTGGGGACTGCGCCTGCGCTGACAGCAGCCCCGCGCAGTGCCCGCCATGCCCACCTGAGGCCTCCCCCCCGCTCCTCTGTGCCCCGCCCTCGTCCTCACCCCCACGCAGCCAGACCAAACGCAAGCTTGGCATTCCTTGAGTTTCTTGGGAGAGAAGCTGAGCGTCCAGGAGCTAAGAACTCGCTCGTTCTTGGGAAGAGCCAGGCACGAATGCCCCTGCCCAGGCCAGGGGAGCTGGGCGAGTGGCCCTCTGGCCGCATGGGACAGCCCCACGACGTGGGGACACGGGAGGGCTTGCTGCCCTTCAGGCTCCCCGGGGCGGGGCCTAGCCCGGCCCCATTTTGTTGGTGGCGTTCGTGTGTGTTCCCCACCCTCCCACCCTCTCTGCTCACTGGCCGTGGAGCCTGCTGGGATGCAAGCCGCCTTCCGGGGACCCGGGGACCCGGGGAGCCCCAGCCTCCTGCCTGGGAGTCTGGGAGGGGCTCCAGAGCGAGGGCAGCAGAGGTTTCCTGCCCACGTGGGGTTTCCAGGGGTGATGGGGAGTCTCCTGGTGGAGACGGGGGCGGTGTGATCTGTGGGCGAAGGTGACATTGCAGAGAGGATGGGACACGTAGGGACCGCAGACTTGCTTTCCTCTGGGTAGTTTTGCCCAAAAGGTTTGCCTGTCGAGCTCCCGAGAAAGCGTGAGAGGGGCGAATTTTTTCTTACTGGAACTTTACCCTCAACGGCACCGGGACCGGAGAGAGGACCCTGCCCAGGAGCCTGGCCCTGGCTGCACCCCGCTCCCATTCTCCTGGGGGACCCGGCTGCTGCGTCATCCCGCTGTCTGCTTTTCACCTTGTCACGCTGAGTTCGCCATCCCGTGCGGGCGAAGTTGCCACACCGTCCGCGCCTTCTCGGCTGGACTCTGAGCCCTGCACTCCGCCCGGCACGGGGACACCTTCACTGGTTCCTGTGCTCACCCTACAGGGCAGGCGCAGCCTTGGGGGGACAGCAGATAAGCTGGCCGCTGTCATGAGGCAGCACGAAGAGCCAGCCGTGAAACAGTGCCGATGGCCGTCGCGGGCAGTGGCGGTGGCGGCGAGGCATCCTGTTTGTATTTGTGACAACGTTCTGCAGGTGCTCTGTGCCAACACCTGTGTCCCCAGAGGGGGCCTTTTGCCCCGTGGCCTTCGGCTGCTGACGCATTGCCCCGCCCCCCCAGGAGCCTTCATGATCCCGTTCCTCATCCTGCTGGTCCTGGAGGGCGTCCCGCTGCTGTGCCTGGAGTTCGCCATCGGGCAGCGGCTGCGCAAGGGCAGCGTGGGCGTCTGGAGCTCCATCCACCCGGCCCTCAAGGGCGTAGGTGCGCGGGAGCGGTGTGGGCGCCCTCTCTCCTGCTGCCTCTGTTTCCGGGGGGGGCTCACCGCCCCCGCCCTCTGCAAACCCTCCCCTGGAATCTGACGGAAGGGTCAGTGGCAGGGGCCAGGCTGGGGCCACTCCCGTCTGGGCAGCGGAGGCCGTCCTCGGGTGCTCGGGGTCTGAGAAGGTGTAGAATGGGGAGCGTAGTCCCCACTGCCGCCCACGGCAGGCTCGGCGAGCCCCCGAGGGGCCGCCCCCTGTCCTCTGGGACCCTCCGTGCTCTCACAGGCCTCCGTGGAGGAGGCCCCGGGACCGCCCCGCCTCCCGTAGCGCCCCTCCCCAGGCGGTGCGCGGGTGCCCGCAGCGTGTCCTTGCCCCCCAGGCATCGCGTCCATGTTCGTGTCCTTCATGGTGGGCCTCTACTACAACACCATCATCGCCTGGGTCCTGTGGTACTTCTTCAACTCCTTCCAGGACCCCCTGCCGTGGAGCACGTGCCCGCTCAACGCCAACCAAACAGGTGGGCCCGCCTGCACCCCTGAGCACGGCCCACGAACAGCGGCCCTCTGGGTTCCCCAAATTCAGATGGTTGTGGCTCGGGTGGGCGAAAACCAGGGCACATTTAAGGCAACAGCAAATTAAAAAAAAAATCACCACGCGGGAGAAAAGCCCTTAAAGGAGGCGCTTCGGCCTCAGGGGGCAGGGCGCTGGCTGAGGCTGGGGTGAAGCCAAGGCAGACGCCTCCGCCTTCCGGTAGTGGCCAGGCAAGGCAGTGGCCCGACCCTCCTCTGTCCCCTGCCACCACATTCCCCAGGGGCTTCTTCTCTGCAGCCACCCACCCCTCACCACTGGGTCCTCCTGGAACCCCCCATGGAGGGGAGTGGGGTGCACAGGACATGCGCTCAGCTCAGAGGCAGGCACACACCTGAGTCAGGCCGTGGACTGCCTGATCTGTGAGCACGGGTCCCACAAGCAGGGCGTGGCCAGTGCACGGATATGTGCGTGCGTGCATGTCCGCTTGGTGTGCTCACACTGTGCGCACACATGCATGCACGGGTGTACACGCCCACAGTGCGGGTATGTCCGTGTAGATGCACGCGTGGGTGTGTGCACACGGGTCCGCACGTGTGTAGATGTGCACATACGTGTCTGCGTTCCCGTTCGTGCACGTACGTGCATGCGTGCGCGACCTCCCTGGCGTCAGTAGTCGGGAGCACGGCCCGCGTTTCCTGCGCGGGGCGGTGCTCTCTGCCGCGCTCCGCGGCTCCTGCTCTCGGCGACCCGCGCTGACCGTGAGAGCGCCCCCCGCAGGCTACGTGGAGGAGTGCGCCCGCAGCTCATCCGTAGACTATTACTGGTACCGCGAGACCCTCAACATCTCCACCTCCATCAGCGACTCGGGCTCTGTGCAGTGGTGGATCCTGCTGTGTCTGACCTGTGCCTGGAGCATTCTCTACGTGTGCACCATCCGCGGCATCGAGACGACCGGCAAGGTGCGCGGGCTGCGGGGGCCCGGGGGGCGGGGGGC
>NW_006440135.1:4266457-4266703 GCF_000325575.1 Pteropus alecto | reverse complement strand
TGGCCCCCGGGACTGGGCGCCGGCCCGAAGGTGCTCACGCGCGCCGGCTACCTGGGTGGGAGCAGCCGGGGGTCCTGCCTGACCAGCCCTGTCTCCCCCTCGTCCCACACCGGCCGTGTCCCCAGGCCGTGTACATCACCTCGACACTGCCCTATGTCGTTCTGACCATCTTCCTCATCCGAGGCCTGACGCTGAAGGGAGCCGCCAACGGTATCGTCTTCCTCTTCACGCCCAACGTGAGTGTCC
>NW_006440135.1:4255213-4266405 GCF_000325575.1 Pteropus alecto | reverse complement strand
GGCGCTGTCTGTCCCGCCACCCGTCTGCGGCGCACGCGTCTCCCTTGGACCACCCACCACGCCCTCGCTTTCCCGTGGCCGCTCATCCTGCGGCGCGTGACTGAGGGTCCCTGTCTGGCTTCAGGTTGCAGAACTGGCCAATCCGGTGACCTGGCTGGACGCGGGAGCGCAGGTCTTCTACTCCTTCTCTCTGGCCTTCGGGGGCCTCATCTCCTTCTCCAGCTACAACTCGGTCCAGTGAGTGTGGGTGGGTCTGGCCGGCAGAAGGCTCCGTGCTGGGAGGCGGCAGTGTGGGGTCTGGGCGGCTCTCACCGCCCAGGACCCTGACGCTGGCCTCCCCGGGGCCTCCCATGCGCCCCTGTGGGCGACAGTGAGCCCTGGTGTTCCCACACGCCCTCCCTGGTAGCCCTTCGGCATCCAGGACCCCAGGTGCCCATGCCCACAGCTACCCAGACCAGCGCCCACTCAGAGGGGCCCCCGGGGGCCTTCGGAGGAACGCAGCTGGTGTCCGTTCACCGCCACCACCATTTATGGGGCGCCTACTGCGTGCCCTGCCTGGCGCTCCAGGGTCGGGCCTCCTGCGGTCTGTGGGACCAGCAGGACAGCGGGCCCTGGGGGGGCGTGAGGCCAGGCGGAGTCTCTCGTCAGGCTGGGCACGGTCCAAGTGCATCGGGAGCAGACTCGACTGGGGTAGGGAGGAGGGGGAGGGTGGATGCCCCATGGGCTGCTGGCCATGGGGGGACAGTTTGAGAGGGCGGGGCTGGGCAGGGCGGTGGCGAGGTCTCCGGGACACTCCAGCAGACTGGACAAGAGGGAGCGGGACGAGCTTTTATGGAAGCTTCACTCTGGCTGGTCCCGCCCCGTGCCCCGCCCCTTCAAAGTGCAGCTGCAGTGGTTTGCGGGCAGCCTTTGCCACGGTCTAATTATGGAATATGGTCGGCACCGGGAGAAGCCCGCCGCTGGCAGTCACGGCCCCGCCCCCGGCCCTGGCAACAGGGATCTGCCTTCTCTCCGGGGACCTGCCTTGTCTGCACAGGTCACAGACACGGCCCCTGCAGGACATCCGTGGTGTCTGGCTTCTCTCACTGAGCAGTGTCCTCGAGGCTCGCCCTTGTTGGTCACGTGTCAGAAGCCAGTGCCATCCGGGGCATGGGTGGGGCACGTCCTGTTAGCCGCCCCTCTGCTGTCGGGTGCCGGGTCCCTTCCACTCTTTGGCCGTTGGGGTCCGCGCCTCCGCGAACGCGTGGGTGCAGGTGTTGGTGTGACACGTGTCCCAGCCTCCTGGCCGTACAGCGGGGAGTGGAAGGGCTCCGGGTGCGATCTGCTGGGAGCCACCAGCCCGTTTCCGCGGCCGCAGCCCCGTGCACAACCCCCGGCCGAGTGGCGGCAGCGTCTTATGCTCTCGCCACCGCTGGTTACTGTCTTCGGCCATCCTGGTGGTGGGCTGCGGTGTCTCACTGGTTTGCATTTCCCCGGGGGCTCATGGACGAGGTCGGCTTCTGCTGAGAGCATCTGGAGGTGCTAGCATCAGCAGTGGGGGGCAGAGCTGCTGGGTGGGGCTGGGGAGGTCAGCGGTTGAGCTCTGCACATGCTGAGCTGAGGCGGCCTTCAGGTTCCAGGTGGCGGTGGGGAGCCCTCAGCTGAGAGGAGACAGGGCCCCAGGGGCCAGGAGGGGGGACAGCGTGGACTGGGGAGGGGCGTGGGCGAGTAGGGGGCCTGGACCAAGCCGCCTCGGAGCCTTCGGGCTGGGACCATGAGGCCCTGGCCATTCCTGCCTGTGCGAGGACGAGGGCTCGGGCTCCCTGAGGACGCGCTCACTGGGCCCAGAGCAGCTGCTGGCCAAGGAGGAATCTGCATACAGGTGTTTCCCACCTCAGTGCTGGGGGGTGAAGGCTGCTCCAGGGACTCTGGGGCTTCTCTGGCTCCAGGCTGCAGCACAGGTGGCTGGGATGTGGTGAGAGGGGACACAGCCCTGTGGTGGCCCTTGCTGGGCACTAGTGGGGGAAGGGTGGGTGGGTGCACCGCGGCCCCTCCCCCGCCGCACCCAGCGCCGCAGGCTCAGGCTGGGCTCCTTCCCCGTGCCATGCGGCCAGGTGAGTGGACACCGAGCCCCCGGCCCGCGGTGACCCAGCCGCCCTCGTCCACAGCAACAACTGCGAGATGGACGCGGTGATCGTGTCCATCATCAACGGCTTCACGTCCGTGTACGCAGCCACTGTGGTCTACTCCATCATCGGCTTCCGTGCCACCGAGCGCTTCGACGACTGCTTCAGAGAGTGAGTGCCCCTCCAGGCCCACGCCGCCTCCAGGGAGCCCGCCGGGCCTGCCCCGCCCAGGGCATCCGCCTTGCTCTCTTCCCAGGAACATCCTGACGCTCATCAACGGGTTCGACCTGCCTGAGGGAAATGTCACCCAGGAGAACTTTGAGGCGGTACAGAAGTGGTGCAATGCCACCGACCCCGTGGCCTACGCCCAGCTGAGCTTCCAGACCTGCGACATGAACTCCTTGCTGTCCGAGGTGGGCCCCTGCGGGCGGCGCAGCCGGAGGGAAGGACGCCCCCAGGGCACACTGAGCTCCCCGGGGACCCAGCTCCCTGAGCCTGTCCCCAACCCCACGTGCCTGCCCACCTCTGACCCTCCTGCCCCGCCGGGTCCTGGGTGCCTGGTCAGGGGCCCCAGCGTCTGTCCGGCCACGAAGCCCCATGTTCCACACCCTGTGGGGCCGAGGCAGGGACGGCGGCCACCAGCCTGGCCTTCTCCAAGGCCACATGTCACACAACGGAAACTCCCCTGGTCTGCCGTGCACATAAGCCCTTCCATAAAAAGCCGGCGTCGTCGTAACTGCTCTTTTGAGACGACCGGGGACCTGGCGGCACATTTTATTCCAGGCTGGCGGGCGTCCGTCAGCCGCCCCGGTGCCGAGGTCACCGTCGGCTGAGGCGTGGATGCTTTTCAGCACCAGTCCTCACGATTAGCGGCGCCTACGTACGGTGGAGCTTGACGGACCAACGTTTACTCGTTTTAACTTCGCATTTTTCTTGTTTGGAGCCACTCAGTAGTGGGGCATGTCGAGCATTTTCAGGGCCTCGCGCGGTGGCGAGCAGCTGGATTTCCCAAGCGCCGCGTGGCCAGCCCCTCCCTCCTCCACGCGGCTGGCTGCTCGTATGTGGCCCCGCTGTTCACCCCCTTCGTTTCCGAGCCCCCACGGCCCTCCAGAGTGGACGGGGTGGACACGCGTGAGTGCCGTGACGCCGCCTCAGGGCCCCGGACTGCTGCCGGACGACACGACCGCGGGACATAACTCAGCAATTAAGAACAGTCAGGCCTGACAGACCAGGGCTGCCTGTTTCCCGAAGCAGGCGGACAGTGACTGCGGCCCGGGGCCCGGGGCCGCGTGTGCCGCGCGTGGCTGACGCGTGTGCTTGCCGTGCAGGGTGTGGAGGGCACGGGGCTGGCCTTCATCGTCTTCACAGAGGCCATCACCAAGATGCCGCTGTCCCCGCTGTGGGCTGTGCTCTTCTTCGTCATGCTCTTCTGCCTGGGGCTCTCGTCCATGTTTGGGAACATGGAGGGCGTGGTCGTACCCTTGCAGGACCTCAAAGTCGTCCCCAAGAAGTGTCCCAAGGAGTTGTGCACAGGTACACAGGCCAGCAGGCGGGCGGCGGGTGGCGGAGCCAGGCTGTGGGGCCAGGCGGGCAGCGGGGCCAGGCCCAGCCACAGGCAGGAGCTCTGCCTGCAGCGGCCCCTCTGCCCACAGGCCTCCTCTGCTTGGGGATGTACCTCGTGGCCTTCATCTTCACGCTGAACTCCGGCCAGTACTGGCTGTCCCTCCTCGACAGCTACGCCGGCTCTATCCCCCTGCTCGTCACTGCCTTCTTCGAGATGTTCTCTGTGGTCTACGTGTACGGCATGGACAGGTAGGGGGGCCGGCACGCGCCAGCCCCAACAGCCACGGGCACCTTCCGCCCCGGGATTCACCAGCCAGGTGTTTTATAAGGACTGGGGGTCCGTGGCAGGGATGCCCCATGGTTGGGGCGCTCCAGACCTTTCTGGGGGAGAGGGCTCTGTAGCCAGACAGACTCGGGCAAGGACAGGGGCTGTGTGGCCCTTTCAGCTGTCCCTGTGGCCAAACACACAGGGCGTCCCCCCATTATAGATGGGGGATCGGGAACATGGCACAGACCTCAGGAGCCAGACTCGCCACGACTTCAGATACTCGCTGGTGTCTCTTAGTGTAAGTCGTGCACGCACCCTCCAGGGGTGCCCGCTTTGAGAAGCCTGGTCCGTGTCACCAACACACGCGTGTGCAAGGGCACACGTGCAGGGTGCTTGTCTCCGCCACGCGATGCGAACAGCCGAGGTGGGAGCCAGCGGGAGACTGGAGCACCCAGCAGATGTTGCCACGTGGCTGCTGCTGGTGTGAAGCAGGCGTGACGGCCCCAGTGATTGCACACCCATCCGTGAATGACCCAAGGACACTTCAAAGCCAGACACTTGCTGCGTAGGTTGCCGTGCAGCGCTGACCCAGAGAGGCCACATGAGCGGGAGGCAGAGAGCCGGGAGTGGCCCCAAGCAGACCTGTCACCATGCTCGCAGGCCCTGCTGGGCTGAAGGCCTGGGCACCTCTGCTTTTCCAGGAGTGCCCTCCGGGCTCCCCGGTCGTCTTGGGCAGCTCACGGTTTGCATGCTGCCCCCGCTGTTCTGACTTCTGCAGACAGCAGACTCGTTTGTGCAGAAGAGAGTTCGGCACAGGGTGGGCGGGAGATGGCGGGGCCGCTGCCCGCTTTGCCTGCCAGATGCACGACCCCTGTTGGCATCAGCCTGCCCAGGGTGTGAGTTCACAGGTCCGAGCGGTGAGCCGTGGCTCCAGAGGGGCTTCTGGTGTGCCATGCGCCTTCCTAGGAGGGCGTGTCTTTGCCTAGAAGAACGCCGGAACCACGATGGGGGAGAGGCCCGGCGAGGCAGCTCAGGACGCCTGCAAAGGCTGGAATGCAAGGCCGGCGATGTCTCCCGGGTGACAGCTCCCTCCGGCCTCTGCTTCCAGGTTTAACAGAGACATCGAGTTTATGATCGGCCACAAGCCCAACATCTTCTGGCAAGTCACGTGGAGAGTGGTCAGCCCCTTGCTCATGCTGGTCATCTTCCTGTTCTTCTTAGTGGTCGAGGTCAACGAGGAGTTAACATACAGCGTCTGGGACCCTGCCTATGTGAGCGCACAGGCCTCCAGGCAGGGGGCCGGGGTCACGTTCCCTGTGGGCAGGTGGGGGACAGGTGACCCTGGGTGTCTCTCCCCTCCCCTACGTGGGCCAGAGGGTGGGGATCCCAGGGAGAAGAGGCATCGCGCCCCCTGAAGGAGACCCCGCTGCTGCCTCTGTCTGCTCCACCGGTGGCCGCTCTGTCTCCAGGAGGGATTTCCCAAATCTGAGAAGGTCCCGTATCCAGACTGGGTGTACGGCGTGGTGGTCATCGTGGCCGGCGTGCCCTGCCTCACCATCCCCGGCTTCATCCTCTACAAGCTCATCAGGAACCGCTGTCAGAGGCCAGAGAACGAGCAGGGGCTGGTCAGCTCGCTGTCCATCGCCTCTGTGAATGGGGACCTAAAGTACTGAGCGGCCAGCCCACACTGCACGTGCTCATGTGCACACGCACGTGTGGGTGTGCACACGGGCGAGACTGCACACGTGTGGGTTACACACAGGAGCATATTGTGTGAGCATGTGCACGTGTGTACATGCGTTCACATATAAGTGTACGTTATACATAGGTGTGTCATGTGTTTGGGCACACACGAGCATATGCATGCATGTACATGCTTACACACGTGTACTTGCTTACACGCATGTGTGTACATACATGCGAGTGCACACGTGCATGTATACATGTGTGCAATTATGTGTATTTATGAATGCGTGAGTATATGTGTGAGCACGTGCTATGTGGTATACGCACGCATGTAAGCATGTGAGCGTGAGCACGTGTCTACTGTGCAGTCTGTGTACATGTGTAGACAGACATGCATGCACAGCCACGTGCATGCACGTGTGTGTGCAGGTACATGTGCGTGTTGCCCTGCAGTGCACACATCTGCCACGTGGGGCCCAGCTGCCCTGTGGCCTCCCTTGTCATGGAGATGCTGGGCACGTGCTCAGGTCCTGCCACAGCTCCCGGGGGGGTCGGAGCTGCAGTGGGAACTGCGCCTGTGGGGGTCGGGGCAAATCGGGACAGTCTCGCTGCCCCCAGCCCTTCCCCTTGACCTAGGAACTCCTGCAGTAATGGGGACACTCGTACCCTCTGACGAG
The DNA here is from genome assembly GCF_000325575.1 of Pteropus alecto. Classification (NCBI taxonomy): domain Eukaryota; kingdom Metazoa; phylum Chordata; class Mammalia; order Chiroptera; family Pteropodidae; genus Pteropus; species Pteropus alecto. Next base: position 4,260,106 of record NW_006440135.1, on the reverse strand, counting down.
GGCCCCATCTAGAACAGGCTGTGGGCCCCTAGGCTGGGGAGCTGGACGGGACCCGGCCCAGAGTTCCCGAGTGCCGGTCGGCAGTGTTCCAGCTCAGTGAATGCTAAGCCATTTAATCATTGCTTCTGGCCGCCATGGATAGGTGACAGTTAAATAAAACTCAACTTGACACAATTTAAGGCAGAAACGCCTTGTGCATTTTTTTAAGAGGACATCGACTGTGTGAATTTTTAGCCAGATATTGGAAAAGACGGATTACAGGGTAACTCAGGCTTGGTCTCTGAGGTCGAGGATGGTCCGTGAACCCTGAGCCACGTCAGGGCTGTGACGGGCGGGGAGGCCGCCTGCTCGGGCCCACTCGGTGGCGGCCGGCGTCAGCTTTTTCCCCGTCACGGGACAGGCACTTGCGGTGCTTATCCCAACAAACTGGCCACCTCCGCTTTCCGGGGGAGCATCTCGCAGCTTGAGTTAAACTGGACTCCGGGAATTCTCTGGGCGGAGGCGAGGTCCCTGCTCCATGTTCCGTCCCTATGGCGCCTCCAGCCCGGAGCCCGGCTGAGAACCCCCCTAGGCCCTGGCCCTTCCCCTGGACGCTGTGATCCATGGAAGCCCTGGCGGCAGAGGAGGGGGCTGTCCCCCGGTGAGGGGGGCGAGGACGGGTGGGGGAGGCTGTGCCCCCTCCCGGCCGCCCCTCCCCGCTCCCCTTCAGTCTCATCGTCTTTGATTCTCCCCTTTGTCACCCTTTGCTCTCAACCAAAGACAATCTCTCCAACCGCGTCCACGGCCCACGGACTTGGGGTCATGGCTGCACACGAGACACAGTGTCCGGGCCTGTCCTGGTGGATGAGTCTGCCGTGGGGGCAGGGTCCACGTGCCCAGCTGAGTCCGCTCCGTGTCAGCTTGTCACCCCTTCCTCGAGGGGAACTGTCACATGCCTCCAACCTGGCGGAGCCACCCTCCCTGTGTGCAGCAGGTGTCACCTTGTGCAGCCCCTTGCCCGAGAGTGACCGTGGATACTGAGGGGGGGCAAAGCTGCCGGGCCGAGAGGAGGAAGCCCCCCCTGTGACTGCAAAGGTCACCACTGTGTGATCCCATCTACACGACATTCTTGAAATGACAACTGGACACTGGACCTTGTCAGGAGCCGAGGGGAGGGGGTAGGGAGGATGGGAGGTGGGCGTGGCCATGAAAGGGGCAGGGGGACCCTGTGGCGATGGGCGTGTCCCACATTGACCCGTGGACGTCGACATCCCACGCTGACATTGACGAGATGTTTGCAGGCTGCTGCTGCCAGGGGACCAGGCTCATGGGCTCTCTGCAGCGTGTCTTAGACGGGACGTGCAGGTCAGCGACCATCTCACACACAAACAGCTAACCGCGCCCCGGTCTGGGGCCCCCGAGCGTCCCCGCGGGGACAGAGGCCCTCGCTGGGAACGGTCCGTTGGCGGCGGCACACACAGGCCTTCAGCAGTGGCAGCGATGCGGGCAGGGCCGGGCAGTCAGGGGGCCCGGACAAGTTACCGATTAACCGGCTCTGTGGTTTTCCTTTAAATAACAGGGGTACGGCTGGAGGGGGCACAGCAGAGGTTCTGGAGGGCTCCACGGGGCCGGGACTGGGCATGGCGAGCGCCCCGGGACCAGCCTCACTGGGGGTCGACAGTGGGGACGGGAGGCCCAGGTGGGACAACAAGCTGCAGTACCTGCTGAGCTGCGTGGGGTTTGCCGTGGGCCTGGGCAATATCTGGAGGTTCCCGTACTTGTGCCAGAGCCACGGTGGAGGTGAGGCTGCGCGGGGGGCGGGGGGCAGGCACACCCCAGACCCGGGAGTTAGTGACACACGTGATGCAGGGAGAAGCCTGCCACCCGGGGTCTGGTCTGAGGCACCCAGCCCTGGGGGCCCGGGGAGCCCTCCGCACGCCACCTTGCCTGGTGCCGCTGCATGCATGGACTCATCAGTGTCGCCCGCGGGCCCCTGGCTGTCGGGAGCTCTGGCCTGGCCCACCGGCGCCCCTAGGACGGCGGGCACCCACCGGAGGCTGCGGGCGGGGTGGTCTGTCGACGGTCAGAAGGAGCTCAGCTTCTCCGCCCACGGGCCAGCATCTCCACGTGGTGCGAATGTGCGTGTCGCCTTCCACTCTCGGTGCTGGGGACGCGAGGGCACCCACACCAGCCCCCCATGGCAGCCAACGTGGAATGTCACCCGATGCTGTCCCCAGACGGGATGGCAGAGGACTTCCTAGGCCGGGCTCGTCCTTTTCTGCTGTCCCCCCGTCTAGGGGCCGTCCTGGGCTCAGTGCCGGGTCAACTCGCCTTCAAGGCTCCCTCGTGAGACCGGGAGGGTCCCCAAGTCCTCACAGGGACACCTGGCTCCACGGGTGTCTGGTTGGGAGCGGCAGTGTCTCCCCCGGGAAGCAGGGGGCAAGTGCGTGTGCTGTGTGGTCCCTAGTGGTGGCCTCAGCCTTCCCCTTCCCAAGGACATGCAGACAGCCCTCCCGGCCGCAGCAGGTAGACAGAGGACAGGCCATGCTGGGGAAACAGGCGGAGGACAGAGCAGGGCCTGACTGGCTGGGAGAGCCCGTCGCTGCTGCCCGAGAGGTGTCGGGGTCCCTGGGCGTGGGGCAGGGCGCACGGCCTCGGGCCTCCTGGTGGCGAGACCCCTGAGGGCCGCTGGAGACGCTCACACCGCCCCTACGTGCCGCCTCCCTCAGCTGCCCTGAGCGTGGAGGTGAGCGCGGTGCGGAGCAGGACCGGGGCCAGGATGGACGTGCGCAGTCACCGGCCTCTGCACAGGTCCCACTCAGTGGGGCGGGAACTGGCCCGAATCCTCGTCACTACATGGGCCAAGGCTACCTCATTTGGCGCCAGGGGGCTGGGCCCTGTCACCACAAGGGCCAAGGGCAGTCCCTGTGCCCCCTGAGCCCGTGGGCTTCGGCAGAGTCCGTGATCTGAAACGCTTCCTGAGGCCCTCCTTGCAGATGCGAGACACTCATTCAAGTGTCACGATACGTTTCGTTTGTCTCGCACGCTTCCGATGAACGTGTCCCCACACGCGCGGGCCCTCCGGCCCCCGGCCGCCACTGCTTGTTTGGGTACGAGATGTATTGGTGAGCAGGTCATGCACCCCGTTTTTAATTTGTACAAGCTCATCATACTGAAGGTGGCTAGTGTTTTCTCTCCTGTTGGGGATTATTCAGTTTGTAAGTCTCTGCGAATGTGAGCCTCAGGCGACACTGTGACCGTGTGGAGCCAACATGCCGCGGTCACCACTTCCTGCTCTGTGGGGATGGCCACAAGCGGCTGCTGGGGACTCCGTCCTCCCGACTGCACGAGAATGTCCGCGGGCCCGGAGACGTGGAGGGCCAGCCTTGTCCTGCGGGCCTTGTAGGCGGAGGCTTCGGGTCCCACTCGTGCTGGGTGCTGGGTCTGTGGGCTCCGGGAGAGGCCAGGGCCCGGCTCACAGCCCCCAGTAGCCGGCACGGAGCGTGGCTCTGTCCTTCCTCCGCCAGCCGCAGGGAAGATGGGCGCCGCTGCCGAGCTCCGCCTGCTCCTCCTGGGGCCCTCAGCCCGCTGTGCAGTGGGGCCACCTCCTGTGCCCACAGTGGGGTGCGGAGGGAATGCTGCAGGCCAGGGACCGAGAGAGGGTCCTGGCCCAACTCAGGGCGACGCTGGGGAGACCTGGTGAGATGTCGGCCTTCTCCAGCATCCCGGCGGTCAGGACCAGCTCCCCGGCGCCAGTCACAGGGGCTCAGTGGGAAGGGAGTGGCCGCTTGTTGATGAAGCTGCCCCCGAAGCACCAAGTGATTCCGAACAGCGGCAACAGGGCCCCGGCGTGGGGGCCTGGCCCTCGCAGCCGCGAGCCTTCTGTCCCCGCCTCGCTGACGGCCGCCTGCTTGCAGGGGCCTTCCTCATCCCCTACCTCATGGCCTTGGCCTTCGAGGGGATCCCGCTGTTCCACATCGAGCTCGCCATCGGCCAGCGGCTGCGCAGAGGCAGCGTCGGGGTGTGGATGGCCATCTCGCCCTACCTGGGCGGAGTTGGTAGGTGCCTGCTGGGGCCCCCGCGGGCAGCTGCTCGAGGAGGCTGGGCTGGGGGCTGCAGACGAAGGAGGCGGCCCAACGCAGGTGTGCAAGGGGACCTGGGCAGCAGCGTCCCTGCCACACTCTGAGGAGGCCTTGCTCGTTTCCCTGAGGAAGGGCTTAGGTGCGGGGTGCTGCGTGGGGTGAGCCCAGGGTGCAGGAGGCAGAGGCAGCCCTGTCCCACGTCCAGGGAGCTCACTGGCCAGGGGGTGGCAGGGACAGAGGACGATAAGATGAGGCAGCGCCTGCCAGGAGGTGTGGCTGACCGGGTGGTGGGCGATGGTGGGGTGATGGGTGGTGGGCGATGGTGGGGATGGGTGGTTTTTTTGGCGCAGTGGGCGGTGGGGGGCGGCGGCTCTGGCGCAGGCCGCGTCAGCACGGCAGTAACCACGGGGCCTGTCACGTGCCGCAGGGCTGGGCTGCCTGTCCGTGTCCTTCCTGGTCAGCCTCTACTACAACACCGTGCTGGCCTGGGTGCTCTGGTACCTGCTCAACTCCTTCCAGCACCCGCTGCCCTGGAGCGTCTGCCCGCCCAACGACAACCGCACAGGTGACGCCGAGGCCGGCCAGGCCGGCGCTCTGCCCCAACTCGAGCCCCCAGTCACCCTTAAATCACACGTTCAAAGTCCAGTCCCTTCGCCCCATGTGTCTGTTCACAGCTGCGCCTGGGGCCCAGGGACAGACAGCCTGCTGTTTCCAGCACAGCTCGTGTGTGGGGGGGGCCATGGGCAGTGGGGAAGGGGTTTTGCAGAAAGGGAGCAGTGGGGGTGTGTGGGGGAGGGGGTGCACGGGGGATGTGGTGCCTGGGGGATGGGGT
>NW_006440135.1:4254322-4254816 GCF_000325575.1 Pteropus alecto | reverse complement strand
TGAGAGAGGGGTACATAGTGGATGGGGTGTGTGGGGGAGACAGGGTGTGTGGGGATGACGGGGCAGTGTGTGGGGGCTGCCGCTCCCCTGGGTTAGGACTCCATGGGGACTGTGGCCAGTCCTGCGGTTGCCCAGGGCTCAGGCCGACGCCTGGGTGGCCGGAGAAACCCAGGGCCCGTGCCCAGCGGTGACCGGCCTCCTGCCTGCAGGGCTGGTTCAGGAGTGCCAGGGCAGCAGTTCCGTGAGCTACTTCTGGTACCGGCAGACGCTGAACATCTCAGCGGACATCGACCACAGCGGCTCTGTCCAGTGGCGGCTGCTGCTCTGCTTGGCGGCCTGCTGGGCGGTGCTGTACCTGTGCATCATCAGAGGCATCGAGTCTGTGGGGAAGGTGAGGGCCCCGGCCAGACCTCATGCCCCAGCCCGCCGCAGAGCAGCGGTCCCCAGCCTCTGCGCCACCAGGGGCCGGTGCCCCTGTGAGCATCTAACCCCGG
>NW_006440135.1:4249719-4254282 GCF_000325575.1 Pteropus alecto | reverse complement strand
GGAATCAGATGCGGCTCCGCTCCCTCGCCCGCCGCTCTCCTCCTGCTGTGCGGCCTGGTCACTGACCAGTCCGGGGTCAGCGCCCCTAGTTGGGAGGCCCTGCTGGGGGGCGGGAACATCAAGACGGTCGCGTGTCCTTGGAGGATGGGCACCATCGCCAGGGGGAAGTGACCGTCCTGCTGGTCACAGCCCTTGCTCTGGAGCTGGCCGAGAGGGTAAAACGGCCACTCGCCTGCTGCGACCGCGTGGGCGCCGTCTGGGCTTCCGCTGCTTGCGCCCGGCGGGGCGTCGGTGCAGGCGGCTGGCCTGCCCCGCGCGGGGGGCCGGGCCGCGCCTGCCGTCCCGCGCTGCCTCCGCCGGTGCCACCTGCTCGTGCTCCGGTTTCTTCTCTGAGCCGTTTTCGTGGCCTCGCTCTGTCCTCGGCAGGCTTCGCGGCCACACGGCTCCGCTTCATGCGAGAGGTCGGCGGTGGCCACGCACCCTTGCAGCGCGCCGAGACCCGGCCTGGGCGGCGTGCCCGGGGCGCGGACCCTGCCGGCATCATGCCCGTGCCCCCCGCACTCACGCCGCTGCCACACGCGTTGCCGATAGCGTGTTGCGAACGGCAAGCACGCTGTCGGCATCGCTGTTTAAACGGTCGTCTTCCAAAGAGCCTTAGACGGCGAGAAACCAGTACCGGTGGTTACGTGGCGTCCACACAGCAACGCCAGGGGCCTTCGGAAGGGCCCCCGGCTCGGCTCCCCGCCCTGCCCCCTCGGGCGTGGCTGCGCCCAGCGGACACACACGGAGCCTTCTCAGCGAGCGCTTGCCTTTCCGGCGACGCTGGGCCCCGGCTGCGACCGCGGCCGTGTGGGGCTCGCACACACCCCCGTGTGCACGTGTGCTTGTGCCCTCTCCCCGCTGGCGTGCAGAAGTCACACTACTGTCACCTGAGGGGCTTTACGCTTGGGAGGACTAGAATTGCCGAGCGAGGCCAGAGCCACCGTGAGGCCCCACGAGCCAGCCAGAAACTCCAAATAACCCAGTTATGAAAGGCGGTCTGCGTCTGGGGCTTGGGCGGGCAGTGAGGGATGAGTGTCCATTCGTAGATTTATTTTGCACAGTCACCCTGTGTGCAGACCCCTGCCCAAACCGGACTGGGAGCTGGGGACGTGTGCACTGGGACACATGGGGGAGGCAGTGGGAGCTGGGGGCCTGCAGAGTGGCCGAGGTGGAGGCCGGCACCCGGGGGTCAGCACCCACCTCAGCTGGCCCTTGGGTGCCAGTGCAGATGCGAGTCCATGTATGGCCGTCACAGCGAGCCCCACACCATCCGAGAGTGACCGGGGCCACCCCAGCACGCCCACAGTGCCCTCCGCCCCGAGAGACGGCCCCGAGGCGGTTCTGGCCGCCAGCTTCTCCGAAGCTCCGCGTGTGGCTGGCGGCCCTGAAGTCACCCCACCTGGCCTTTCTCAGGCCATTTACTTCACAGCCTTGTTCCCCTACCTGGTCCTGACGGTGTTCCTGGTCAGAGGACTCACGCTTCCTGGGGCGGTCGAGGGGCTGGCCTACCTGTTCACCCCCAGCGTAAGTGGACCCCAGGGCAGGGCCCGGAAACACTTACGCCGGGGCGTCCGCCCAGCACCTGTAGGGAGGACGCGGAGGAGGGCAGCCTGGGTCTAGGGAGGACCTCGGGGTCAGAGTGCAAGGCGTGGGGACATGCAGACTCTGTTGCCTGTGGGACGTGGGGAGCCAGGGTTCAGAGGGGAGGCCAGCCCCGGTCCCCACACATCTGAGAGCCTCGTCAGTGGCACGGTCATGCCAGGCGAGGGGCCACAGGACCAGGGGGCCCGTCCCCAGGCCCACGCCCTTCTAGACCACCCTACTTTCCAGACCCTGGGTGGGGGGCAGCTGTGCATGGAGGCGGGTCGCCTGGGTCCCGGCAGCGGAAGCACCAGCACCGACTTTGGGTGACGCTCCCGCGGCACCCCACTTGACTCCACCAGGCCCAAGGGGGCAGGACAGACGCAGTACGCCCAGGTTGCCCAGACTGTGGCCCGGCCTGGACACGTGTGTCACTAGGCTCGCAGCCCCCTGCGTCCCAGACGGGCGCTGCGGGTTAGCTGATGCGTCACAGGACAGGAGGCCGCACGCCATGCTAACTGCCCTTCCACGTGCTCCCTTGTGCGGGGCAGCCTGAGCGGGGGACGCCGCTCATGACGGCTGCCCCAGAGGAAGCCCGGGGGCCCTGGGCTGCTGCGGTTTGTCCCGGGACCGAGGGCTCTCCGTCCCCTGCAGATGCAGACTCTCCAGAGCCCCCGCGTGTGGCTGGACGCAGCCACCCAGATATTCTTCTCCCTGTCCCTGGCCTTCGGAGGACACATCGCGTTTGCCAGCTACAACGCGCTCAGGTGGGGCTGGACACAGGGCGGGCCCCTTCCGGCAAAGGCGCCGGCCACGTCCCCATGCTCAGCTTGTCTTCACTGGGACTTCCCGCCTGGGATGGAGGTGACCTAGTGGGAACTTGAGATGAGACCAGACTCTTGAATATCCTAGCAATGACTGAGTCGCCCCTGAGGGTTATGGGTCAGTTTCCAGCACATTCCACAGCCCGGAAGCCAAACCCAGGAATAAGGCCATGCTGGAGGCTGACAGCAACCAGTGTGAGCCATGCGTGTGACGCATGAGGTCGTAGAGCAGAAATGCTCCCTGTTACCCAGGCGGCCACCGAAGCCGGCTGAGGCCTCCGCCCGCCCTTTATGAGACCCGTGCCCCCCAGGGGGCGGGAGGCGGAGGACGAGGGCCAGTGGGGCCCCACGGGCTTCACTCGCTGTGTTGACACGTTACGCACCCGCCGCCCCCCCACCCCACCCCGAACGCAGCACCGTCCTCAGCCCCGTGTGCCCGAGGCCTTGGGGTGGGCGCAGGCTGAGGGGCCGGGCCGGTGCGTCCTGAGACCACCGGGAACAGCACACACGCGGGGCCACGTGCAAGTGGGGGCGTCCCGGGCGGGGTGCCGAGGGGCGGGGCCCTCGCCACGGAGCCCACCACGCGCCTGCGTCTGCCCAGGAACGACTGCAGGAAGGACGCGGTGACCATCGCCCTGGTCAACAGCATGACCTCCCTCTACGCGGCCATTGTCGTCTTCTCCGTGCTGGGCTTCAAGGCGGCCCAGGACCACGGGCGCTGCCTGGACGGGTGAGCATGGCGCCCGCAGGCCGCCAGAGTCCCAAGCCACGACCTTGTTTCCTTAGGAGAGGGGGCGGGGACTGTACCCCAAACAGCACAGCCCCCCCAGCAGCCAGGATGAGACCTGACCGGGAACGGGGCCTTTGCAGACAGTGCAGGGTGCCCGACCCGTGAGCGTGTCCGCACAGAGACGGGAAGGCACGCAGACGCGGGGGAGCCGGGGATTGGAGTGGCAGGGCCGCGAGGGGCCTCGGGCATCAGGAGCTGGAGGAGGCAGGAAGTGGGGTGCCGCGGGAGCCCCGCACCTGCCACTGGGCGGCCGCAGAGGGAGGAAGCGGCAGACGCAGCCGCCCAGGGTGGGCGCCTCCTGGAGCGTCGGGGCTGCAGGGGCGCCCTGGGCAGCAGCGCGAGGCCCGGCCGCACTGTGCGCAGATCCTCCCGCACTGGGACGGTGCCACTGTGCTACCCGCGGGGACACTTCAAACAGCAAAGTCACCGCCCAAGGGCACAAACTGTGAGCTCCACGGCCTGACTGGCTGCGGGAAGGACACTGTCCACCGCGGGAAATGACGCGAGGGCGTCACGCGGCCCGGCCAGCCTCGGCGGGGCCATGCCCCTCTGGACTTGTCCTCGGTGTCTCTGGGAGGGCCGTGGGGGTTGTCACTCACCCCCCAGGGGGTAGGCAAACCTGCAAATACAGGAACCCCTGCTGGGGCCGCAGCCTTGGGGAGCTCTTTGCCCACTGCCCACTGGGGACCCACAGGTCCGAGGAGCAAAGGAACTGCTGCGTCCCCTCTGGTCGGGGACCGAGGACAGCCTCCCTCTCCCAGCGTGCCCGCCGGCTGCCCCCGGGTCCTCCAGACGCAGCATGGCCAGGAGAGCCCGTGGCGCTGGCCCTCCCGGGGGACGGTGTGACCTTCCCTGCGTCTGGGCGCTGGTGTCCGAGCGCTCACGCAACCGCCCCGCCCCGCAGAAACATCCTTCGCCTCATCAACGAGTTCGAGCTCCCTGACCAGAGCGTCTCCAGGGACAACTACACCGCCGTGCTCGTGCGCCTGAACGCCACGCGGCCCGCCAGGGTGGCCGGTCTGCGCCTGCAGGTCTGCCGCCTGCAGGACTTCCTGGACAAGGTGCGCGGGGGCCTGGCCGGGGCCGGAGGCCCACCGAGTCTCAGACACCGAGGCGGCAGGCCAGGGCAGGCAGGTCCTCGGGGCAGCGTCTGATGGGCACTTGGGGCCCATGTCGCCTCTCAGCTGCAGGCTGTTAAAAGGGGGGAGGTTCCTTCCTTCGCATGTGGATCTATATTTTGTCCCAGCAGAGCCGGAAAGCAGGTCCACCGCCTCGGCCAGGGAGGGTGTGGGAACGCGCGGTCGCCGCCGGGCATGTGCGGGCGGG
>NW_006440135.1:4241957-4249622 GCF_000325575.1 Pteropus alecto | reverse complement strand
CAGAGCGCCTCGGGCCCCGGCCTGGCCTTCATCGCCTTCGCGGAGGCCGTCCTGCACATGCCGGGGGCGCCCGCGTGGGCCGTGCTGTTCTTCGCGATGCTGTTCTCCCTGGGGCTGTCGTCCATGTTCGGGAACATGGAGAGCATCATTGCGCCCCTCCTGGATATGGGGGTCCTGCCCAGATCGGTCCCCAAGGAGGTCCTGACCGGTGAGTGTCTTCGCTGGCCACTCCTGCCCGCCGTTCACGGGAAATTGTGGACCATGCTGCAGTCCCAGGGCAGGGCTGGGCCAGCCTGGTCCCCTCTCAGGGCTGGTCCCGGTGCCCGGCGCTGACCGATGCCCCCGAGGGCCATCACAGGAGACTGGAGTGTCAGCAGGGCAGGGAGCAGGGACCCCCTCGCTCGCCGTCCACCGAAGCCAACCTGGGCACCGGGCGGGAGGTGGTGGGGACGGCAGACAGGAGCGGAGGCCTGGGGAGCTGGGAGGGCCCCAGGGCCAGCTGCCCAGACGCAGGGTCTGCCCGCAGGGGCGGTCTGCCTGGTCTGCTTCTCGTTGGCCACCTGCTTCTCGCTGCAGTCTGGGAGCTACTGGCTCGAGGTTTTCGACAACCACTTGGCTGCCCTGAACCTCATCCTCTTCGCCTTCTTCGAGGTGGTCAGCGTCGCCTACGTCTACGGGCTGGAGCGGTGAGTTCTGCCCCCGGTGCCCCGCCCGGCGTCCTGCACGGCGTCTGGGCATCGCAGATGGTGGTCCGGCAGCTACAGGACCAGACGGAGCCATCGGAGGCCTGTTCCCGGGCAACCTCGAGGGCGGCTCCAGGGCTCTGCAGGGCTCCCGGCCCATGGGGATGCGGGGGACAAATGGCTAGGCTCCAGCCACATGGGGCGGACTGCCCAAGTCCGAGGGCTGCTCCTGGAGGCCTCGGAGAAGGCCTGGCACGGATCCTGCCCACCCCCAAGTGGTGCGAGCCCGCTGCACACCTGTCACACCATTCTCACACCTGCATCCACAGCCATCACTTGCACCTGCTGTCACACCTGTACTCACACCTGTCACACACACCCACCCACATCCGCACTCACACCTGCACTCACACCTGTCACAACTATACTCATCCATATTCACACCTGCCACATCCACGCACACCGGCAATCACACCCATCACACCCACATTCACACCCCCAAACCCCCACCCTTACACCCATAGTGACATCTATGACATCTGCACTCATGCATGTCACACCCACACTCACCTGTCACACTCACACCCGCACTCACACCTGTCATACCTGTATTCACGCCCACACTCACCTGACATGCCCGCACCCACGCACGTCACACCCACACTCACCTGTCATACTCACACCCGCACTCACACCTGCCAGCTCGCCCACAGCCTTGCCCGAGCGGCCCTGGCGGTCGTGCCTCCGTCCTTGTTCCTCGGGACCTTGGGAGCCACCGAATGCCAGGGCCTTCACCCCTGCTCTCTGGGCGGGGGCCAGCGGGCTTGTCCTGAGGTGGGACACTGCCCACACGGAGTGGCAGAAGTGAGAGGCTGCTGTCTGGCGGGGGCCCGACCCGAGGATGTGGGTGGACAGTGAGCCCTGGACTCCAGCCAGCTGTGGGGTCTTGGGAGGCACTTGGGCCCGTCTGGAGTGATCGGGTGGGGAGGAGGCAGGGTGGGCTCGTGAAGAGGGTCCTGCTTTCCCGTGGGCTCCCGGGTGTGGCTGATGCCATGCTGCTGCACATCCTGGTCACCTCTGCCCCGTCCCTTGGGCCAGAGTGGCTGGAAAGTGGCTTCTCCAGGGCATGGGCCGAGGGCGCCAGCACAGGCTCCTGCAGCCGGGCTGGGGGCTTCACTGCTCTGGCCAGGCTGCCCAGCCTCCCGGGGCTGAACTCGCAGGCCCTATCCAGGGGCACGTCGCCCAGGGGTGGGGCCGGAGGCGGGGCTGGGGGCGGGCCGGCCACCTCCCTGCTGTCCAGTGGCCCCTGTCCATGCCTCCCCGTGGCTGCATCGACCTGCTGGTTGGGTCCCCTCCAGGTATCGAATCAGGGAGGGTGGTGTGTTTTCCTCAGGGGTGGAGAGGGCTGCCTGTCTGGTGGCTGCTCGGGGAGGCATGGGGGACACAGGATGGAGCGGAGGAGGGGGTCGGCCCCACTGGCCACGTCTTGGTGACACTGGATGAAGCTGCTGGCCGAGCAGGTTGGCAGGCTGGCACGGGGCCTGATGGGGGAGCCTCAACCCAGCGTCTCTGTGGCAGGTTCTGTGATGACGTAGCATGGATGACGGGAAGGCGGCCTGGCCTCTACTGGCGGGTGACCTGGAAGGTCATCAGCCCCCTGATGCTGCTGACCGTCTTGGTGGTCTACATTGCTCTCCTGGTCCGCGCGCCACCCAGCTATAGGACCTGGGACCCCCAATACGTAAGTCCTTCGCATGGGGCCCCAGGGGCCCTGGGACCCACTGCAGGCCCGGCCTGGCCTTGGCGCCGTCCAGGACCCAGATGGCCCTCACGGGGGACATCTGTACCTTAAGCGACCCTGTGGGCTGCCTTCATTATGCAACACAAGGCCACAGGACCTCCACTGTCCTCTGGACATCAGGGGCCACTGCGGCAGTCCGCGAGCTGGGACAAGGGCCTCGGCCAGTGGCGGGAGGGCCGGAACAGCTTCGCGGTGACATCGCGGGTCTCTGTATCCTGCACACAGGGACGTAGCCTCTGGCTGCACGTCCCACAGGCCCTGCACACTGCCAGCTCCTGGTCTGAGACGGGAGAAGGTGCGCGGGGCAGGTGCCACTGAACAGACCCCAGGCCCTGTCAGAGGAGGGCGTGTGGGCTGTACCCCGGCCCGGCGCTGGCCCATGGGCTGTACTGAGCCGCGTGTCTGGGCTGACCCGCCACCCCATCTGGACGCCCTGGGACACCCATGCCCTTGCCCTCGTCAGGAGTGCGAGAGTCATTCTGTTCCCCTTAGAAAGGGACTCGGCTCCAGGCCAAGGGCAGGAGAAGCGGGGATGGTGCCGTGCCCTCGAGGTGTCTCCGTGACTGTTACCTGTTGGGGTCACACGGGGGCCTCGTGAACCTCGCAGCGAGGGTCTGGGGTCGGTGGGTGGTGTCGCTCGCCCACAGGAGAGAGAGAAGGGCACGTGCGGTCCGGCGATGTCCAGTGGGTTAGGTCGAGGCAGCCCGAAACTGTGGGGCCCCTCAGGCTGCTCAGGCGGCTCTTTCCAGAGCACGCCCCCGGGGCCAGGCCCCTCGGAGCCCAGAACCCGCGAGAGGCTCAGCCCAGGTCCCGAAGCTTCGGCTCCTGGGTCCCCACTGTCCATCCCTCTGCCCGGAATGAGCCGCTTGCTGCTTCGCCTGGCGGGTGAAGCTGCCCACACGAGCCGCGTCCACGTGGCTGAGGGTCAGCCTGGCTCCGTCTGGGGGGCGGAGCGGGCGAGGTGGGGGCCATCTCCTTCCCCGGACGCTCACCATGGCCTCGTGCCTCCTCCCCGCAGGAGCACTTCCCCGTGCGGCCAGAGAAGCTGTTCCCCGCCTGGGTGCAGGCCGTGCGCATAGTACTGACTGTCCTGCCCGCGCTCTGTGTCCCCGGGGCCGCGCTGGTCCAGCTGCTCGTCACTCGGCGTAGACAGAAGCAGGACGTGTGGCAGGGCACACGCCTGAAGCTGCAGGACAGCAGGGCCTGCTGAGGGCGGGCAGGGAGCGGGGAGGGCTGGGCCTGTGCGCCCTCCCGTGCGGCGCTGTGGACCCCAATTACACTCAGCCGACCCCCCGACACCCGACACCCGTGTGTGCTGCCGTGTGTGCTGCCGCCGGCCCCTCAGGGCACAGCAGGTGGGAGGAGCTCGGGCAGGGGTCCCACTGCCCACCGCCCCGAGAAGGCCATGTCCACGCCCTTGCGGTGGGCCTCACGCCGCAGAGGCGCGGGGACCTGCGGACGAGCGGGCGGGGCCGGGATGGCAGAGGCGCCTCCCCCGGGTTGCGGGCGGGTCTGCTCTGGCCCAGTGGTGACGGGGACGTGCAGGCAGCTGGAGCGCGGGCCTGTCAGCCCCGGCGAGCAGCCCGACGTAGCACAGTGTCCAGAAGCTCGCGGCCACCCCCTCTCACCTCAGCACGCAGCAGGCCCCTCCTCCAGTGCAGGCTCCGGAGGCCACGCCAAACACGCTGCCTTCTGTTCTCTTAAAACTTTCTCAAAGACTCGACGGTGTGTCGAGAAGGAACAAAAAGCGATTGTCGTTGAGGCCCCAGAGCCGCCAGAGGACTGCTGTCCCTCCTGGTCCCTCCCGGCGGCCTGCAGCCAGGACCTGCGGTCTGCGGCCCCCGAAGCGGTGCCCCTCCCGGCCTGCAGGGCGCCCGCCTCGCCCGCCCTGCGGCCCTGCGCCAGGGGCCAGGTCTCAGGCCGGGCCCTGGCACTCGGGCATGCTCCTGACCTGCCACGTGGAGGCCGCTGTGTCCTCGCTACCCGCTGCTGGGACAGCCCTGTGAAGGCCCATCGCACCCCTTTCCATGGGGCCCCGGGTGTGCCGGCGCTGTCCAGAGTGCTGACAAGTCCCTGGAGGTGTGACGGGTGTCACGGTGGGTTGTAAGCAGCCGGGCCAGGCGTGCCGCTGGGAGCCGTCCCCACCCGCAGCCAGCCCAGGCCTGGGCACTCGCATCACTGGGCACTTACATGGACGGAGCTCAAGGGCGCCTGAGGTCTGTCCTCAGCCCCGTGGGGGCGGCGAGTCCTGCCCAGCACCCCGGGCAGTGACCGGGGCCCCTTTCTCCGTGAGGCGCCCAGCACGTGCAGCCGAGGGAGGGGTCGGGGGGGTGACCACTCAGCCCTGGTCCCGGGGGCGTCATCTGCGCTCACCCCCACTTCCTTTTCACTCCTGCCTGTGCCCTAACTCACCCGCACGCGTCTGCGGGAGGCACGAGCTCCCTTCTGCGTGTGCGGTTTACATGTAGGGAGGACCGACATCTAGATTTCCTTCTTCACTTTTTAAAACGTCATCGTTTGCACGTTTCACCCTGAGACGTGGCAGTGTGCACGGTGGCTTTTAAAAAGAGAAAAATTAGAGAGCGGGCCCCCCACGAGGGTTCAACACGTGGGCAAAGTACCCGTGATCCTGAGAAAAACTGGCCCAGACGCCTGTCCTAGAGAACGAGGTTCTGGGGTGTGTGGGACAGGGATGACACCCCTGGGTGCGGTCCGCTCTGGAGAAGCCGGGGACGGCCGGGGCGTGTCAGCCAGGCGCCCGTGGCAGGGCCCCCTCGGGTCCCGTTGGACCCGCCCCGGGCGGAGGGGCGCTGCTCCCCGCGTGCGGCGGCGAGGCCCACGGCGCCCCTCTCCTGCGCATTTACGATGCGCTCTGTGGACTTGGGTCGGCCATAAAGTGTGGCCAAGCACCTGATGCTCTCCACAGCCACTGTGAACGAGGCACGGCCATAAAGCGCCCCCCCCCCACAGTACACTCACGCCCGGCCACTTAGACTGTGCCGGCACCGACTCAGTCCAAGGTACACGCGATGGCACCCATTATGTGGTGCCGTCAGGGACATCCGCAAGGCTCGGAGCTGCTCTCTGCGGTCACCACGCCACTCACTGGCCTTTATGCCGCCCCGGGGGACAGGGTAGAGCAGTGGCACCCCCGGCGGGGACTGCCCCTTCAGAAGACACCCCTTGGCGCTGCCACGTCCTGACCTCTGCGTGACCCTCCCGCTGTCCGTTCAAGCGCGTTGTCCAGCGCAGGCAGAAGCCTGGCTGTTGCCTGGACAGCGGCAGCTCCCTGGACAAGGCCTCCTCTCGTGGGGCTCCTCACGGGGGCCGGGGTGACCCAGAAGGCGGGATCTGATTGGGGTGGTCTGATTGGGGAGAAGGCGGGATCTGATTGGGGTGGGGGAGGGCACCTCTGGCAAGACTACTGAGGCAGTCCCTCTGCCGTCACCAAGGCTCCAGATCCCCACTGTCACTCAAGCCCTCGAGTCCCCCAATCACTTCTCCCTGGCGACCTCGCCCTTGCCCCCCCATCTCCGAACTTCTGACCCCGACACAGACCAAGCCAGCGTGGTCTGCTTGGTGCCCAGGCCACTGCATAGAAGGGCCCCCCACAGGACCCCAGGCCTCCCCATCTCCCTAGCAGTGGCTGTGTGAGGTCCCCACCCGCCTGCAGCATCAGGAACTTGGTAGATGTGCAAACGCCCAGGCCGCCCTGATCCGCTGAGCTGGAAACCTGGGCGGGGTGGGGCGGCACCCCAGGGACCCCGAGCCCAGGGTTTAATCCGCTGCCTCACCCCCGCTTCACACCCACCCGCCTCCTGCCTGCCTCTTCCCGGCCCGGGACCCTCCCCCACCCCACACTCCAGCCAGCCACGTCTCACACACGTCCCAGACCCCGTGCCCACGTTTCCATGATCACAGACGACTGCACTCAAATAGTGCGTATTTTAATACAAATGAGAAATATTTAACAACCAGGAAACCATGAACAGGCTCGACTTCTCTCTGCACTCTGGATTGGGGGGAGGGTGGTTGGGGTGTGCTGGACGCTTGGCTGCAGGAGGCCCGGGCAGGGCATGGGGCAGGCGGGGTCGGAGCGGGGGTGCGACAGTGGCCAAGGCCTCAAACAGCTGACTGGGCCCTGTGCTTCTGGGCGACTTGGAGACAAGAGACCATGGAAGCAGCTGGGCTGGGTGCTGCCTGGGGCGTGGACAGCTCTGACTTGGGGTGCTGCACATATCAGCCGGAAATTTTTTACCCACCCCACCTGGGCCACTGCTCTGGACTGGGGTGCCCCTGCAGCAAGGGGTGACAAAGGCCCCCGACAACCCCCTTCCAGACGCCAGCGCCCCAGCCAGGTTCTCCACCGGCTCCTCCTGGTGGCTGAAGGATGCACCTGTCACCAGCAGGTAGGAGGGCCGACCCCTCCTGGAGCCGACACGTGCTGGGGTCTTGGCACAGGGGCCAGACCCTCTGAGGGGCCCTGCTGGGGTGGGGCCGGGCCCAGGCCCCGGGTTGCGGGAGGGCCGGCTGTCAGTCCAGGATGGTCTTGAAGTCTGCGGTCAGGGCTGGGTCAGCTGCTGCCTGCAGGGTGGCCAGTGTCGCCGCCGGGAGCTGTCGGCCCAGCCGTGCTCGGGCTGTAGGGGACTGAGGTCAGTGTGCATCTTCCTGAAGATGCCCGAGGACGCGCTTCACGCCGCCTCAAGGCCACTGAGGGCCAGGCAGGGCGGGCCACGTCCTGAGGGTTGCCGTGTGAGAGCCAAGCGGCCGGTGTGGGACCCTTAGCAAGAGACACACACCGCACAGCCGGGGGTGGTGGTGACAGGGACCCCCTAAGGACATCAGAGCACGGTGGCAAGATGGGGGAGCTGGGGACTCCAGTGGCATTGGGTGGTGGCCAGGGCTGGAGGATGCAGGCCAGGGGGCAGGCAGCAGGGGATGCGGGCGGAGGGGGAGGCGTGGTCCCAAGGGAGCTGTGTGCCTCAGAGGCGAGTGGAGTGACTTGGAGGAACGCACTGGGGTTGCCTGCACCCCATCACCAGGGGCTCCTGGACTCGCCCATTTGTGACCGAGACACAGAGGGGCCAACGTTTGCTCGCTCGAGGCCGAGGACAGCCCCTGCGTCTGCACACGGGTGCCTTGGGGCCACGCACCCTGCTCGGCTTACCTGCCCGGAGTGCC
>NW_006440135.1:4236708-4241901 GCF_000325575.1 Pteropus alecto | reverse complement strand
CTCATGGCTTCAGAAGGAAACAGGCCAGCAGCTCCCTTCGCTCCCAGAGACATCCCTGAGGGATGGAGGGGCTGAGGTCCCCGCCTCCTGCCCGGGAGAGGCTGGGGTCCCGGCCCGGCTAACAGCAGGAGCGGGGGCTCGAGGGGCAGGGGCCACACAGGTGACGTCACTCTGGGGGCTGCCCCAGCATCGGCTCTATGGAACTCTGACAGTGGGGACACTGTCGTCAGCTTCTCCAGAGAAGCTTCCAGAAAACAGAAGTCACGGCGGTCAAGCCTGCTGAGACCTCAACCACGGAAACAGACAGCACGGCCTGGACAGACTGAGCGGAGCCACGTAGGACAACATGCGTGGAGCAGAGGCCAGCGCAGGGGGCGGGGGTGGCGTGGGGTGGAGACGCTAGGGAAGGGCTGAGCCCGAGACAGCGGAGGTTCGACGGCCGCCTCCTGGCCACTGGCCTGTTTGTGCAAGCGCCCCTGAGCACCACAGAGAGGAGGCCCCGCCACCCAATCCCAAATGCGCGTCATACCCCACTCACACAGGACGCCGGCCCACCGAGCCGGGGCGGGCAGGGCCAGCGGGGAGGAGGCAGGGCCAGCGGGTGGCCGGTTCGCTCGGCAGAGCCACGGTGTTGAGAGGCCGACTGGGGCTCCAGCCTCTGCCACAGCACGGCCGTGGGCGTCTGGAGCACGCGGCAGCTCCGTGCTGGACATGTGTGGTGAGCACCCCACATTCACCGGCAGCACAGGGGGCCCCGACACCTGCGCACCTGTGTTCTTGGCTTTCAGGAGGCCGTGGCAGCGGGAGGCGGTGTCCAGGATGACGTGGAGGAAGAAGGAGGGGTTGCCCCGGACTGGCCGGTTGAAGGGCAGCTGGAGCACGCACGCGTGGAACCTGGGTGGGGTGGGGCGCATCAGGGTGGGGCGCCTTGTGCGGGTGTGCCCACGCTCAGCGCACGCAGCTGTGTGCATGCGACCACACGACGGGCCCCTCGCCCGGCCCCTGTGCGTCTGGGTCCTCCCTGAAGCAACGTGCAACCTGACTTGTTGCTCACGGTCACCTGGCTGAGGTGGGAGGCATCTTCCCCGGCCGTGGGCCCAGGGTCGGGGCCATACCGCCAGCCTGGGAGGACAGCACGGTCAGTGGCTGGAGCACCCTGTCCTGAGGGCGCTGCTGGGTGCAGAGTGGGGTGAGGCCTGCATCGGTGGACGCTGCGTCGCCACAGACCCCGGCCCGGAGCCTCCGCTCAGAAGAGCTGAGCTGTGTGTGTCCTGCTCCAGCTGCCAGGCCCCCATGCCCGGCCACCCTGCTGTGACCATCCCGGTCCAGGGCCACGTCCCTTCCTGCCGGGCCCTCAGGCCTCGCACATGCCTAGCCAGCTGGTCTGGAAGCAGCCGACGCTGACCGGTGGGCGAGAAGCTGGCAACTCTACCCCCTCGTGGTCATGGGACTGACCTGGGTGTGGAGCCACCCAAGGGTGCCCCACCATGGCCTGGTCTATGCTTCCTAGCAGGCAGGTGTCCGGGGCCGGGACCCCGCAGAGCGAGGGCCCATGGCGGGGACACAGGTGAGGCCGGGCGGAACACCAGAGCAGGACTTCAGTGGCGAGGTGACAGCCTCAGGGGCCAGCCTCCCACTGCCTCGGATCCTGGCCTGACTGGCCTCAGCCCAAGGGCCCGGATCGAGCAGTGCCACAGCCACCTCATCCTTGGCTGCTAGTGGCCTGTGGGCACTTCCCTGTTTGATGCTAGCATGCTTCCCGGTGTCTCGGCCACCTGCATGCGACAGGAGAGTGGGGAGGAAGGTGCAGGGAAGGGAGAAAGGCCACACCAGGCGGGAGGCGCCGAGCACGGGGGCCCCACACTGCCCAGACACCACGGGGCCAGAGCAGCGCACGCCGGGCCCCTGTGGCCGCAGCTCAGGGCCATCTGGGGCTGGCAGGGGCTTCGATGATGTTTAACAGGCACGTCCTCCGAGGGCCCCTCCAGTTCCTGACACACAACCTCGTCTCGCAAGGGGACAGCCCTGGGTAACAGACCCAGAGGCTCCCGTCACCCAGGGGACACCACGGCCCCCTCGCCCGCCCACAACTCGGGCCTCCGCCCTGCCTTCTTGCGTCCCGAGGCCAAACCGGCAAGGTTAACGTCCGTCCGCCTGGGGACCAGCACAGCTTGACGGTGCGACTGTGCAGCCCCCACCAGCCCCCGCAGGTGGCCACGACCCCTGCAGACAGCAGGTGTTTCAGAAGCACAGTGGGGCCTCAGCACCGGCCGAGGGGGGCACAGGTTTGGGGCTGTGGCCGGCCAGCCGCACCTCGATCCCCTGCCCCCTGGGCCCCACGTGCGGGCTGCCCCTCTCCTCAGCTCTTCTCCCATGAACCCCTCCTGCGGTAAACAGGTCGGTGCATGGGACATAGGGACACTGTGGGCCATGCGGCCTTCCTGGTGACCGGGAACAGGGCCTCCAGCAAAGCAGGGCTGGTGCGAACGTGCACGAGGAGGCAGCGTCTGCCACTGAAAATACACCAGTGCCGCCTTCTCTCAGGGAGGGTGAGCCGCGCGGGCCTGGGACCGGGGCGGGCGCTGTCCTCAGGTGGCCGGGGCGCCCACCTGTAGGCTTAATATCTTGTAGACGTTTGTGCAGACCGTCTGGAGGCTGTTCACCTGCAGCCACAAGGAAGAGAACACCGGCCACACATGTGGGTTCACGTCTGCCTTCTGCTCTCCCACCCGCTCAGGTGGAGGGAGAGGAACGCGTCCTGACGAGAAGCCACCGTCCCTCCCACGAAACCCCACTGGATCCCCAAGGGCAGCCCCTCCCCCCCTGGGGTGGAGTCAGGGATCAGCTGGGGTGCTGCAGGGAAGTATACCGGCCTGGCCAGGAGGACGTCCAAGGGCCCCAACAAGGCCTCGGACCCCAGAGCCTGCGAGCAGGGGCCCCGGGACCAAACAAGAGGGGGGCCTGCGGGGGGCAGGGCAAGGGGCCCTCGATGCACACCCGTACATGCGTGCATACGCCAGACATGCCCATGTGCACATACTCACCTGTGACCCACATACATGCATGCACGCACACCTACACGCATGCACACAATCCACATACATGCACGCACGCACACCTACACGCATGCACACAACCCACATACATGCATGCACGCACACCTACACGCATGCACACAACCCACATACATGCATGCGCGCACACCTACACGCATGCACACACATGCCCCACATATGCATTCGCATGCACATGCCGAACATGCCTACACACGCATGTGCCCACATGCACGCACATGCCAAGCATGCCCACCTGTGTGCGCACGTGCACACCCATATATCCATACATGCCCACATGCACTCACACGCAGCACGCAAACATACACACGTGTACACCTATACATGTGCGCACCCATACATACACATGCATGCACACCCGCCCATACACACATGTGCCCACATGCACACATGCTAAGCATGCCCACCTGCGTGCACACGTGCACATCCACATATACATACCGAACATGTCCACACATCCATATGTGCACGCCTACATGTGCACGCTCACATACATATGTACACACCCACATGTCTGCATGCTCACACACGCACTACACCACCAGACCTATAAACCACGCAGCCCCACAGGTGGCCTAGGAGCAGCGGGCCCGAGTCCGGTGGCTGCGGGCTGCCCGCTGGCCACGTGCTCACCTGCAGATCCAGAAACAGACTGTGACACTTCAGCACCAAGACGCCGAAGAGCTTGCGACGCATGCTCCTCCCGGCCTTGAAGCCCTGGCTGAAGGTGAGGCTGGCTCTGATCGAGGTCTGGGCGTAACTGCAACACACAGGGGTCCCGTGACACGCACGTGTCCACCTCACGCCGTCACACGGCCTGCACCGCTGCTGTCAATGTGACTGGTCACACCTCGCGCGTGTCCCCGTCCACACAGCTGCGGCCTTTCCCAGGGGACACGAACGCCCCACGACGTGCTCTCGGCACGGCCAGCCGACCGGCCACACGCAGTCCGCAGACGGGAGATGGGGGCACAGTGCGGAGAGGGGCCTGCTCACCACCGCTGTCACCTGGGCGTGCCCGCCACGTGTCCCCCTGTACGTAAGTCCCCGGAGACAAAGCTACGTGACGTGCACAGCCCGCCCCGGGCGCCGTCCACCAGCCTCACACGCTCGTCGTGAACGAATTTTTCCGTTTTCTCTTTGAAAACAACCCTAACGGCAGAAGAGAGCTGCCTCGTGGTCAGGCAGTGCCCCCTCAGCCATTCCCTGGGTCACGTCGTCGCTGTGGCAAGTCGCACCAACCCCGGCATTGAAAACGGTCACGCGGCATTTTTGATCACGTCTCTGATTTTCTTCAGAACGAGTACCCGGAAGTGAAGTTACCGGGGAAATAGTAACACTTAAGCACTTTAACACAAATCCACCCTTCCCAGGAAAACTGTCCCTGTTTGTCCCCTAAGAAATGCACGAATGAGCCGGCGTCCTGACGTGGCGCTTGGTGGCAGACACAGGCGAGGGACAGTCCACGGGAAAGGGTGCCTCAGGGCCGCTGGGGCAGAGCTGGGCCCGGGGGGTGGGGGACACCCGGGAAGTCCAGGCTGAGTCCCCAGGAGGAGACACCGAGCAAAGAGAGTGGGCTGGGGGCTGGGGCAGGAGTCGCTAGCATGGGGACCCCAGCCAGGCAGGGGACGCTCGGCCCCTCTGGAGGAGCGGGAAGCGCCTGCGGCTGCCTGTCCCCTTTCTGAGTGAATCCCCGCAGAGCCCATGAGCACAGGTCCACTGCTGACCTGGGTGGCCACAGGGACAGGGGACGCCGGCCTCGCACCCTCAGGAACCCGTGCTCCTCATTCACAGAGCAGCAGCCCCGTGCCTGCGTCCCCCCGGCACGGCCACATCTGTGTGGGGCTGGGGGATCTGAGGTTTGAGGGAGACAGCTGCTAGGGCTGAACTGTGTCCCCCTAGTTCACATGTTGAAGCCGTCTCCCTGTGTGGCTGTTTGGGGTCAGGGCCGCTAAGACGGGAGCCGAGGTCACGTGCGGTGACCAGGGTGTGGTCATCAGACGTGACTGATGTCCTAGGGAGAGACACCAGAGAGGCTCGAAGGCAGAGGGCCGGCCACGTGAGGGCCGGCCGTGCACAGGCCAGGGCGAGGCCTCAGGGACGCCGGCCCCTCCCGCCC
>NW_006440135.1:4232048-4236591 GCF_000325575.1 Pteropus alecto | reverse complement strand
ACCACCGCGGGGCTCCCCGACAGATCCAAGGTGACTGTGAGCTCGTGACACCAGCACGGTGGGGACAGCCACCGTGTGCCCTGTCCCGTGAGGATGCCCGGCAGCAGGACCCGAAGTCTCAGGCGCTAAGGCCCAAGCCTGCCGCGGCTTCCTTTTAGCAAAACACCCCAGACACCGCCCCCCGCAGGTGGGGGGATGGCACCCCGCCCCTGGCCCTTCAGACCGCAGCCACCTGCACCGGGAGCAGAAGGGGACCAGACGGCCGCGTCTGGCCAGCGCACTGACCTGGAGTAGTCGCAGGCCACCTCCAGGGTGCGGGTGTCCAGCAGCAGGCCGCACCAAGGGAACAGGCAGTGGGCGGGCAGCTGCAGAGGGGCCGCCACGCCCGGGCCGTCGCCCACGGGGAAGTTCACCACCGTCTTGGGCAGGTTCGCCAGGCAGCCGTACTCGGGCACGCCGCGGACCAGGGTCCTAGGGCAGGGGCCCGCGTCAGCCTCCAGGGGGGCGGAGGTGCCGCCCGGGGTCTTGATGCTGCCTGAGACCCCGGGAGGCACCAAGGGAGCCCGGATCCGCCCTGCTGGCCTCTGGGCGCTTGTCCCCAAAGGCTCTGGTGGCTTGCCAGTGAGGAGCAACAGGGTGGCCGCCAGGGAAGGGCAGAGGCCAACAGCAGGGCATGGGGCTGAATCGGAAAGCCGGGGGGACACCAGCTGACCTTGTCCACAAGAGAACAGGGTCAACGTCCTGGCCCAACGTCCTCACAGTGACCCCCAGATGGTCCACAATGGGCCACCTCCCTGTCTGCGCTGTCCCTTCTGGCCACATGCGGCTGCTGATGTCTGACCACAGCAGGTGACTGAGGACCTGGATCTGTCTTTTGAGCTGTGATGAATTTACGTTTGCACGGCGGCTGCAGAGACTGCTGTGTGCAGGGGTGAGGCCCGGCGCGTCCTGGGCCCCGAGGATCCCCTAGGGGCAGAAGCGGGGTCTGGGAACACTGTCCAGACGAGTCTTGCAAAGCGAACTGCCCCGGGCAGTGGCACGAGCGAGGGTCTGGCCTGGCGCCACCTCCCCCAGGACAGGCGGAGCCGCAGGCTGCTGGGGTCCGCGCTCCCCGTCCGCCCGCTCCAGCCAGGACAGCACGAACTTCACGACCAAGATCGCGTGGACCCGTGTGGGCCCCAGGCCCAGCGCACCCCTGGCCAGCAAGCCCCGTTCCCTGCCTTGCCCCAGAGACGGCCACAAGGCGACTCCGCAGAGGCCGCCGCACGCCCACGTCCCTCTTGGTGTGCGCAGCCCCCAGCGAGCTGTCACCACCCCTGTCTGATGTGTCCATGCACGTAACCTCCGGCGCCGGGGACACCCGTGTCCTGACAGCACGCTGACGGCTGCGGGCCCAGCTGCCTGCCGGGGACAGGAGGCAGCAGCTTTGCACCTGGCTCCTCAGGACAGCAGGGCTGGGCTACGCGCCCACCAGAGCCGCAGGGTGTACGGCGGCAGGTGACAGCTGCTTATCATCACGTGAGTGACGGTGTGCGTGGCCCTCACCTGAGGAAGGCCTTCGCGTGCGTCAGGTGAGGAGTGACCAGCAAGAAGTCGTCCACCAGGCGGAGAAGCACCCTGTGGGGAGACGCAGGGCGCTCGGTGTCCCACTCCACGCGGACGAGGACAGCGCAGCCTCCGCAAAGGGTCTGCGACCACCTTGTGTCTGCAGCACCCGGCACCGGCGGGGACGGGGCCTGGCAGGCAGGGCAGAGCTACGCCGTCCACGCTTGGGGCCTGCCCGCCACCGCCCGCGGGCCTCCCGCAGCAAAGGGGCGGAGGGCGGCGAGAGCGAGGGCTCCGGCGGCAGTTCCTACCCGTCCCGCTGGATCCCGGGGAGCACCCTGCTCTCCATGTCTCCGTAGCACAAGCTGCACAGCAGGGTGGACAGGACCGAGCCCTGGGGGATGCCCTGGCACTGGACGTAGGACCTGGGGGAGACATGGCGAGCGGGAGGGGCCCACGTTCACGTGGCAGACACGTGTGCAGACCACACGCACCGCCCCCGCCCAGGGCACGTGAACTAGCGCCCGGCCACCAGCCACGCAGCCAAGCTCACGCGACGTGAGCCCTGTCTGTGAAGGAGGCAAGGGCACGTGAACTAGCGCCCGGCCACCAGCCACGCGGCCACGCGGCCAAGCTCACGCGACGTGAGCCCTGTCTGTGAAGGAGGCAGCGGCCCGCCCCACTCACTTGCCCCCGATCCTGATGACGTGCTCGTGCACCAGGCGCAGGAAGATGTCGAAGAGGCCGCTGCTGGGCTCGTGCAGGGAGCAGCTCTGGAGAGGCAGGCGGTGGGGGCGTGTGGGGGCGTGTGGGGGCGCGTGGGAGCATGTGGGGGCGTGTGGGGGCGTGTCGGTGGTTTGGGAGTGTTTGGGCGGGCGTGGGAAGCATTGGAAGCATGAGACGCTGCGGGCAGCTGTGGATGCGTGAGGATGAGCGAGAGTGGGCAGGGGTGTGGGCAGGGGTGGGCATGGTTGCGGGTGTGCATGAGCATGCGTGGAGGCGTGGGCGCGGGGGGCAGGGGTGGAGCGTGTGGGTGTGTGTGGGCACATGGCCATGATGTAGGCAGCAAAGTGCCGGGCGCAGGTGGTGCTTGCCCCACGCTGATGCCACCTCTGGGTCTGTCACTCTGGCTGAGCTCAGACCCATGGCCACTGACCCTGACGGCTGCGCCCCACTCTGTGACTCAGTACCAAGTGGCAGGGCCCCTGCAGGCCAAAGGAAAGGTGTCTGGAGGTCTCAGAGCCTCCCTGTGGCCAGCTGGACTGTCACGCTGGACACAGACTTGGGACTGTTCTCTGCTCACCCACGAGAAAATCGGGTTCACACCTGATGCGTTGGTCTGAGGTGGGCCTCAGGTGCACCGTGTCCAAAAGGACTGTTTTTTGGTCTCAAGATCAAAACAGGGGAGAAATGTCTCCAGCAAACCTCAGTGAAGTGGCTGCACAGAAGCCCCGAATTCGGCAAGGCGTAGGCAGAAATGCAGCCGAAGGCAGCAGCCTCCGCTGGCCGCGAAGGGTGGCCTCGCCGTGTCCCCGGCCCTCCCCTGGTGGTGACCATCGCGCTGCCCAGGCCGACCTGCTCGATGACCACGGCGTCCCTCAGCGAGCTCGTCCCTTGTAGGTGCCGCACGAACTGTCTCATGTACGGCTGCAGGTCCGTGAAGGTCGACACCTGCAGGCGGAGGGGTCAGGGCATGAGGAAGGGGGGATGGCGCCCTCCGAGCCCGGGCACCGACATGCAGAAGCCACGTCACGGGGACAGTCAGGCCCTGCCGTGCAGCCTGGGTGGGACGGGGAGGACAGGTGCGGCGGGCGGCACAGGGACAGCACCTCCGGTCCCCTCCCCCGTGACCGCCGTGCACACCAGTGAAACGCAGAGGGAAACGGCCCGGGCGGAAGCGGGGTGCATGACGCCCATGGGCTAGCGGCGGCCTCCGTCTGGGCTGCACCCCACACTCACGTGGACTTGCCCCTGGGGCCTGTCTAACCCACTGTGGGAGGTGCAGAAGGGGGGGGCATTCAGGGCCCAGGGCCACCAGAGCAGCGGGGCTGAGGGTCGGGTCCTGGGGAGAAGGGCCCGGGGGGAGCCACAGCTGAGTGGGGTCCCCCTCCAGCCCAGCGCCAGGCACTTGGGGATCCTGCTGGAGGCGGCGGCGCTGGGGCTCAGCTGAGCGTGTCCGGAGCGGCCGTTTAGGGTGGGGGCTGAGGACCACCTCTGGGCGGGGCCAATGAAGGGGCTGCCCCCCCCAGCCCGTGGTCTGAGACGCCCCTCGCGGGGGTGAGACCGCCCAGCAGGCCGACTGTCAGGAACGCATCGTCCTCTCTGGGAGAAGCGTGATGCGGAGTGAAACCTATGCTTCCAACGTCTCACAAAGGTCTGGCAGCTCGCGAAGAAACGAGGCCCAACTATGACAGAGCCGCGGAGAACCTCGCGGGCGGGGCGGCCACAGATTTCAACATCGGCAAAGACCACAGAACCAGCGCAGCTCAGAGAGGACGGGGAAGTTTGCCAGAGACCTGGATGATGAGCATGGGACCTCTGGAACCGAAAAATGCAAAGCTGGGCTTAGGGATTCAGTGAGCAGGTTTAACAGAGGATGAGAGACAGACAGAGCATTAGGGACCCGAAGGCAGGTGTGTCAGAAACCGGGACTTAAGCAGGAACAGTGGGTCAAAAACATCACGTACAGAACGAACTCAGACCCTAGACCCGAAGAAACCGACAGCGGTCGGGGCGGGTGGGGCTCACGGACAGCTCAGCCGAGACGACGGACACAGCGACTTCTCCGCTGCTAGAAACTTTTGTTCACCAAAAGGCTCCACTTGAGACTGAAAAGGTAGCACCAGCCAAGGACACAACTGCAAGACGTGTGCCTGGCAGAGGGCGCGCCCCCAGAACACACGAGGGTCGCCTACTAGTCACCCGCAAGGCCGGTGGCCAGCAGAGCCGAGGCGGGAGCCGAGCTGACCCGCCCTGGCGGGAAGGCGTGAAGGGGCGA
>NW_006440135.1:4229895-4231520 GCF_000325575.1 Pteropus alecto | reverse complement strand
CGCTGGGGCGGGGGGAGCCTCGGGCCACCTGTGACCCTCTCCCACTGCAGGCAGGTGGTGGCCCCATCTGTGCACACGTGTTCACTTCCTGGGTGCACTGCAGGGCCCACAGCCCCCACACACCTGCCTGCTGGGCTCCATGGTGCCTTCCTCAAGGACTTCCGGGGACCCCTGACCCCTCCTGTCGTTCCCTGGGCACTTCCCCAAGAGCTTTGTGCCCTCACACTCCACGCACTCGTGACACCTGTGCCGACTGGGCCTCGGGTGTCGCCTGAACCCCAGGTGTCCTCCCCAGCACCACCGAGGCCAGAGGCCCCGGCCGCTGTGAGGAGTGCCCAGTGAGGCACCGGCCATGGAGCACTTGGCCCCTGTGCAGCCGCCGGCCAGATGTGGGCTCCAGGCAGTGGCCACGGGGACACCACTGAAACGCACAGCTCTGCTGCCCCCACGTCCCTCCTCCGCTCAAACCCAGGGAGCAGTCCCAGGGGCCCAGTGAGGGGACAGAGGGCAGGAGGGGCTTGCAGAGGAGGCTGAGTGTGACATGAACAAGTGTGTGAGGACGACAGGGACAGAGGCTCCGCCCGGCACAGGCAGCGGCCGCCCCCGGTCATGAGCACCCCGCCCGCACAGCCCGCGGGCCTCACGTGTCTCTTGAAGGACTTGCGGATGTGCCCGTGTGCGGTCCTCTGGAGCACGGCGTACTGGCGCACGCAGTAGGTGTGTTCTCGGGGCCTGATGACGCTGGCCACCACCTCCTCCAGCCTGTCCTGAGGGAGGGCGTCGTACGCTCCTGTCATATCCACCTGTGGGGACTGAGGCCACTTACATGCTGCTCAAGCACTCGCCACGGCCCCCACGTCCCAGGTCCCACCGGGCTGACCTGCCCTTGGCAAACCCTGCAATGACTTGGTTACGCCAGAGCCAGAGACCCCGAACCTGGCCCACGGCCCCACATCAGCCACAATGCCCGCCATGGGCTCTCACGGAGAGGGCCCCCTATCCCCCCAGACTGTGACACCCCAGGGCGGCCTGGATCCCTCTCTACAGCAGTGTCTCCCAGACTGTGACACCCCGGGGTGGCTAGGTCCCTCTCTCGGGCACCGGGCTATGTGAGCCGTGCGTGTGGCCGTGTCATATCAGCCCCATGGAGCTGGGCTGCAGGGACCTGAGTCCACACCAGCCGTGGAGGTCTGAAGTTTCTGCCGCAGGGCCGAGCACCCCAGGTGGAGACGAGGTCGCCCCCCTCCTTGCTCCCAGGCAGACGGCCCGAGGGCCAGCTGCACCCCACACTGCTGCACCCCACTCCGGGCCAGGGCCCCTGTGGTGGGGTCTCCCAAGGGCTGGCAGCGCCCTCGGGCTCTGGGGCGGGGGGCCCACCTTGACGAAGTAGAGTGGGGGTGCCGGGCTCTGGGCCCGCACACGCAGCGCAAAGGCGCGCCAGGCCCGGTGGACATCGTCCATGCCCATGACCGAGGCGCCCAGGAGGCCCGGCCGCCGCGTGCGCTCGTAGTTGAGGGCGCCAAACAGCGTCTTGACCTGTGAGGTGAGGCGCTGCATCTGGAAGACAGCCGGGGCGCGGCAGCGTCACAGGGGGTCCCCCGCCAGGGGCCCGGGGCGCCGCAGCG
>NW_006440135.1:4228558-4229679 GCF_000325575.1 Pteropus alecto | reverse complement strand
CACAGGGTGTCCCCCACCAGGGGCCCGGGCGGCTCCGCCTCTGCACCCTCACCTACCCGCTCCCCTCGGACGCCGGCCGCCCCACCCCACACCCAGGGTCTCCCCAGGACCCGCCCCAGCACCCCAGAAAGCCATTAGAGGAAACTGCAACTAGCCACATGCAAGGCCCGCCTCTGCCTCCTGGGGACCCCTGCCACAGGCGGGGAGGGGTGCAGCCTCCTGGGGACCCCCGCCCCCCACAGCGGGGAGCACATCTTCATTCACAGACCAAACCAGCTCCCTAACCCAGACTGACAGCTTCACCTTTCCTTTTGGGAACACCAATAATGACAAAATCACCCCCAAACAGGGCAGGGAGGCACAGTGTGGGAGAGGGGTGCCGACTACGGTTGGGGCCCTATAAGGTCTGGAATCCCGTGGCCAACCTGCCGGTCCCTTCCGCCCCCGAGTCTCGGAGCACGCGTCACCCACACCACGGCAGGACACGGCACCACGCGGGTCCCTCGTGTCACAGATCCGTGTCATGACAGCCCCAGGGGTCCTCGAAGCCTGCTCAGCAGCCCTGGGACGGGCCTTGCTATGAGCTCCTCCCCAGCCCCGGGAGACAGCCGGGCACGGTGCTCTGCCCGCCTCCCCCGCTGTTCGCCTCCCTGGACGCCGAGCCTGGGGTTGGAATGCACTTTGCTTAGGAAACGAGGCAGAGGTGTCACCTTCTTGTCCCTGCAGATGGTCCTGGTGCCCAGGACGTAGCCCATGTTCACAATGGGCCGCAATCCGCCGGGCTTGGGGACAAAGCGGAGCCTGGAGAGCAGCGGAGCCGGCCGGGCCTCCTGCAGGAGCTTCACCTCCGCCTCTGACAGCTCCCGAAGCCGCACCCTCTCGAAATGCTGCCTGGCAGAGAACCACGGGGACGCGGGTGACGGCCGTGCAGGAACCGGGCGGGCCAGCCGTGGGGGGCGGTGCCCGCGAGGGTGGCGGGGCCTGCTGCACCCACTGGCTGACCGGCTGCTGCAGCCCCCCCCCACCCGCACCCCGGCAGAGCCCGGGACACCACGGGACCCCCGGGCGAGAGGCCCCATGTCCGCCACGTGGGATGTGCGGGGTCCTGGTGCAGCCACAGA
>NW_006440135.1:4225266-4228169 GCF_000325575.1 Pteropus alecto | reverse complement strand
GCCGCCGTCCAGCCGGCTCCCCCTCCCCGCACGCCCCTCCCACTCCCACGCGGCCGCTCAGCGTCAGGACTCTGCCGGACCGTGATGACGCCAGCGTCACTGTCCTGCCGGCCTGGGCGGCCAGCAGATGTGTGCTCCGCATGGGACACGCAGCTGGGCACTGGTCTCACGGAGGCCGGCATCATCGCCGAGCAGCAAGACCCACAAAGGCTGGGTGTTCTCCAGGCCAAACTGCCCACAGGTGGCGGCGGTGGCTGGCCAGCCGGGAGGCTGCCGTCCTGCTGGGCGCACCTGGACACACCGGGAGACGAGGTCCACGGTGTCACCAAGCTGCCCGGGGCCGCGGCACAGGCAGAAACAAGGAGAAGAAAGGGGCCTGGAGGCAGGTCGGGGACAGGGGACGGAACGGTGAACAAAGGGGGGACTAAAGCTGAGCGGCGACCTCGGGAAGCAGTGACAAGTGTCTAATCTGGGACATAAGCAGGTCAGTGGGGGGATGGCACACAGGATGGGGCGGTGGTCATCAGAATACGTGCTGAGGTCTTTCTGCTGCTCAGGAGAAGGGTGACCGGCGGGAGGGAACGCAGAACGTGACCGCCAAGCGCTGAGAGGCCAGCACCCGGACGGGAACACGCCGCGGGAAGATGCACGCCATCGCCAAGGACGCGAGACGGACACGGGCAGGGCAGGCCAACGGGAAAGAAAGACGAAGGACAAGTGTGTGGACGTGTCTGCGGTCACAGGAAAACGAGGCCAGGTTGTCCAGGAAAGTGGCAACGGCTGTCACGCCGGATCGAGAATAGAACGCCAGCTACGTGCTGTCGATGAGACACGTCTAAACCACATGGATGTGAGAAGGTTGACGATGGAAATTTAAGGAGGCAGGTGCGGGAGGCAAGCACCGCCCCCCAGGAAGCCAGAGCGGCTGCCCCGCGGGCCGGAAGGCGGGAGAGGAGATGCTTGTCAGGGAGGTAAAGCTCCGAACGCGCACGTGCCCCGTAAAACCACGTACACGTCTTCGAACACGAAGGGCCTGACACGCAGTTTCTCACGGTGCCACAACGAGCCTGACGCAGTGACCGCCAGCCCGGGCCTCCGGGACACGGGGAACGTCAGTGGAGACTGCCCGCACAGGAGCGTACAGAATCTGCAGGGTTCAAGGAGCTGGGGTCACGCTGGCCACCATGCAACTGGGTCTGAATGCGGAGCAAAAATGGACTCAACACACCGTTCACGTGGAAACTAAAGACGTGCATCTAAACGGCTCACTGATCGAAGAAACGAAGCGAAGAAAAACACTTCAATGCAGTTGATAGCGAAATGTGAACAACAGCTCAGCACAGGTGCTGCCGAGCGGGACGGGGTGACAGGGGACATCCCCTGGAGAGGTCAGAGGGCGGAGGGAGCCCAAGAGAGCAGAGGAAGGACACGACCGACAGAGAAAGTAACGGAACTCAACGCAAAGCCCCAGTAAGGCCCCACCGGCTGCACCCTGAAGGTCAAGGTGTCCTTGGCAGGAGGGACACTCCCGCGTGGTTCAGGTGACCGCGTGAGGGGATGTGCAGCAGAGCAGGGCCTCCGCCAGCGCGGTGTGTGCCCATGTCATGGGACGAGGTTGCCGCCAGCCCGGGGGGCCGGGGCGGGGCTGTGCCGGTGCCCAGCCCCCGTCAGGGACCCGCCTTGCTAATCTCTAGGAACACCTGGCAGCAGATGCGGCGGTCTGGCAGCCTGGCCTTGGGGGCGGGGGCCCAGGGAGCTGACGGGAGTCAGTGGGCAGCACGGTGGGCAGGATGATGGCCCAGGCTGGCTGGACAGAGGCAGAGGAGCCAGAGCTGGGGAGAGAGCGCCTGGCAGGGCAGATGGCCTGCACGGAGGCCGGGGCATCCCAGCAGGACAGGGTGCAAGAGGTGACCACGGGTAGCCGTGATCAGAACAGGAGCCCGAGGCCAAGGCTGTCCCATGCATCAGTTACTCAGCCGAGGACAACCTGTGCAGCCGAAGTCACAGAATGAAGCACACGAGGACACCTGGGAGGTCTGGGAGCGGCGGCCCAGCCAGGAGCCACCTCAGCAGCAAGCCCAGAAAATCAAGTGGGTGGGGGCACCGCGGACCAGCAGCGTGGACAGGGGCAGGGCACCCATGGCTGCCACTTCCCTGACACAGGAGGGCACCCCGCTGCCCCCTCTGCTCCCTGGTGACCCTCTGCTTCTTAAAGCTGGGGCTGGGGTCCTTGTGCTCCAGACGGCCTTCTCGCTGCCCGTCCGCCCCACCTGGCACAGCAGACGCACTGAAACTCGAGTTCGGGTCTGTACCTGGGCTGACTCCAAGCATCCGCAAACCAGATCTCCCGCCTCCAGGAAAGGGGGTTCTCGTCCCTACCTATCAGCGGGCCCCACTTCACAGGGATAAACCTCAAAGTCACAAAGGGATTATGAGCAGACTCCAGGCACGGTCATGGGAACTTCCGGTTGCCAGTCCTAACTTCTCGTGTCCCCTCTGCCCGTCCCCAGTGCCCAGAACCTGCCCGAGTCCATGATGGGAACGGGGTGGGAGGCAGTGGAGCCACTGCCCAGCAGTAAGGACCCTTGGGCGCCCTGCTGCTGCGAGGG
This sequence comes from Pteropus alecto, assembly GCF_000325575.1. Lineage (NCBI taxonomy): Eukaryota > Metazoa > Chordata > Mammalia > Chiroptera > Pteropodidae > Pteropus > Pteropus alecto. Next base: position 4,225,560 of record NW_006440135.1, on the reverse strand, counting down.
CAGGGGGCCTCAGGCGGAGGGCCGGCCACCCGCGCTCACCTGGGCGGGCGCGCAGCCAGGTGCAGTCGCGCACTCTCATCTTCCACATCAGCTCCTGCAGCGACAGCCTGGCGTGCTTCCCCAGGGAGAGGAACTTCTTTACGTTCTTCAGGAAGCGCCGCTCGTTGTGCCTGGAGCCCCAGAGGCCGGCGGGCACCACGCGGTGGAGACAGGCGCGCAAGAGCCGGTACACGTGCCAGGGGCTGCTGTGCTGGCGGAGCAGCTGGATCAGGCGCCGCGAGCCGCCGTCCTCGT
>NW_006440135.1:4224111-4224790 GCF_000325575.1 Pteropus alecto | reverse complement strand
AGGATGCGCAGCCGGCCTCGCGCTCGCGACCCAGCGGCCTGACGGGGCGACAAGTCCTGCGCGGCTCGCCCTCCCCAGACGCGGCTTCCGAGGTGGCTCTGGTGAGTGTCACCACGCGGGGACTGCCGTCACCCGGCCCACGCGCCCTGCCCAGGTGGGCCTGGGACGCCTGCCTGTCGGGTGGCAGGTCCGGCTCCAGGACCAGGCCGCGCCTGGGCCTCTTGGCCTGAGGCGGACTTCCTCCCGCGCCGCCCGGACGCCGCCTAGCGCCGGGAGCCCGCAGGCCCTTGGGTCTGCCGACCTCCCTGCGGCCACCGTTCCAAGCCTGGCAGGTTGGTCCGAGGCCCGTCAGGGCCCCGCCCGCGTGTGGCGTTGTGCAGAGGTCGTAGAGCGGCAGCCCACACACCTGGTAGGCGCAGCTGGGGGCCACCAGCAGGTAGAGCGCGCAGCGTGCCAGCAGGTGGGTGAGCACGTCGTCGCCCACGCGGCGCAGCAGCAGCCCCCACGCGCCGCTGCCGCGCAGCGTCTCAGTCACTGTGTTGGGCAGGTAGCTGTGCACATTGGTCGTGAAGGCCAGCGGCGGGCCGTCGCGGTCCCCGTCCAGCAGCGCGAAGCCGAAGGCCAGCACGTTCCGCGCGCCGCGCTCGCACAGCCTCTGCACGACCCTGGCCACCAGCTC
>NW_006440135.1:4221406-4223557 GCF_000325575.1 Pteropus alecto | reverse complement strand
GCGGGGCTAGGGAAGGAGGGGGCGGGGTTGCGGGCGATAGGTGCTCGGCCCTTTACCTTCCCTCCCGCCCCAGGGGGCGGGTCCCTGGTATTGGCGCCGGGTTTCAACGAGGACCGCGCGCACCTCCACCGCGCGATTGCACCTGTCAGCCGCCCGCACAGAAGGCCGCGCTGGGGTCCAGCAGAGGGGTTTGGAAGGAGCAGAGCAATGTGTCGCGACGTGCGAAGGAGAGAATGGACACCACCATTCCGCGGCCCGGTGGGTCTGGAGAAAGTGCGGGTACGCTCGTCCTGGGCGGGCACCGGCGGTGCAGCGGGCAGTGGGCAGTGGTCAGCAGGCCATGGCTAGTCCCCCAGACGGACTTGGTCCCCTTGACCCAAAGCTATAATTTCTCGTTGGCTTCTTAGGCTTCTCTTGTCCCGACCATAAACAGAAACTCCAAATCGGATCTCTGTTGGTCGCGCATCAGTCGGTAGGCAGAAGGGGAGACAGGGGAGCCACAGGCTCCCTGCCTGGCACGTCCGTGGCTTCGCACTCACGTTATGCCTTCCAGACCACGGGGAGGGAGGTGACACGACAGATCCCAGATCTCCCTACAGCCTCGTCGTCCCAGAAGGAGCCAGAAGGCCCCACTTCCCGCCCAGTGGCAGAGGCCCTCCCCAGACCAAGGGGACGGTTTGGACAAAGCTGGTCATGTGAACAAGACAGTTCAGAGGGATTGTCCTAATGAGACCCCCCAAACCCAGATGCTGAGGGATGTTTGACTTGAAGTCGCTAAGCCAGGAAACCACCGGGTCTGGAGGTGACGGCTCATGGGTGTGACGGGTTGGAGGCTGGCAGACACTGCACGGCTGGCCGCATGTCGGCGAGAACCTGGTCAGGAGTCGCTCCCATTCACGGGCACAGCGTCTAAACAGGCCTCGCCCGCCCCCGACAGCTGGGGTCGGCCTGTGGGTGACCCGGGACAGTGGGATGCTGCCATGAAGCCCGCAGAGTGACTGCTCCAGGAAGTCTGTCTGTTCCACAGAAAGGTCGCTCGGGTTCACCCGGGAAAGCCCGGAAACGGTTTAAACGAAAGAACAGAAGCCGAGGTGGACACGGTGCCACGTGCCTGGTGAGGACCGTCCCAGCCTGGTGGGACCTGCTCAGGGCAGAGCGCCCTGCGGTGCTGCAGACCGCCGTCCTGTCTCTGAAAACCGAGGGGCGGGCCTAAGTCCTCGCCTGTGAGACGTGAAAATGTCCCCAGAGAAGGCTGCATCGTTGTCTAAGGGAAAATAACCATGAAGTCCCATTAGAGGTCTCCCGGAAGGCAGCGGGGGGCCTTACGCCCACACCCGGGTTCTGCCCCAGGAGCCAAGGAGTGCTGCTGCGTCCTCCTGCCCCCAGAGCAAGGACCTTGGCCCCGTGGGAGGGGGCGCGATGACCAGTAAGAGACTGACATCCTGAGACCGCAGCCTCGCACAGCAGCTGGGCGCGTTGCCCCTGGAGACGCGGGAGCCCGCAGGCCCGCCCGCCAGGGCGCTAGTCTCTGGGTGATTACAGAAAATACCGAGGCGCAGTCTGAGCAAAGGGCGGAAAATGGGGTTCCATAGGCTTTCAGACCAGGGACAGTGACCTGAGCCCAGGGGAATGTCTAGACAGATGGCACGCTGTTTCCTGTGCACGGCTCAGCTCTGGGCGGCCGCACGGGCAGGGGCTTGCGCGGTGAGGTGCCCTGGTACGGCCCGTGCCCATCGGTCGGCAGGCCGAGCCCTCCCCGGGCGCCCCGTCGTCGGTGCCCTGCATGACCGCAGCCAGCTCAGCTCAGATCTGCAGTGGGTGAGGAGCGATGGCAGCAGGTCGCAGAAGCAGGACGCAAACGGCTCGGCGGGCCTGGGCGGCGGCCAGCAAACGCAGCGCGACGTTAACAGGACGCACGCGAAGGCACGCGAGCTGTCCTTCAAACGCTGACCACGGGGCAGTGCGACCCGGCCACCGGCGCCCTGGTGTGCAGATGAGCCAGCGCGCCCCCAGACCCGTGCGGGCGTGGGGACGAGACCCTGGGACAGCCTTAGGCCTCCACGTCGCTTTCTCTCAACTTTAGAGTGTACCTATCTCTTCCTAATGGCAAAATGGGACCAGAAGTATTGAAACACCTTACCACCTAATAAA
>NW_006440135.1:4212090-4221348 GCF_000325575.1 Pteropus alecto | reverse complement strand
CCCACACCTCCTCCCGCCCTGACCCCGGCCCCCATCACACAGGCCGCCCACAGCGCCTCCTGACCCCGACCCCGACCCGACCCTTCTCATACAGGCCGCCCACACCTCCTCCCGACCCCGAGCCTCAGCCCCCCTCACACGGGCCGCCTCTGCAGCCCAGGATCCTTCACAGGACCCCACCTTCAAAAGTCCCTCATGCTGGGCAAGGTTCTGGGACCGGGACGTGGCATCTTGGGGACGTCATTCTGCCCGGGACAGTAGGCGAGGCAGAGAACCGTCTGCCTCCGGCCCTCTGCTGGCCCCCAGGGGTCGTTTTCATTTCGTTCAAAATATTTTGTAATTTCCCTTTCGATTTCTCCTTTGATCTAGGGGATTATTTTGGAATGTGATACTTAACTTCAATGTTTGGAGATTTCCCCAGAGGTTTTTCTGCTACTGGTTTCTCCTTTAGTTCCAGGGGGGCCAGAGAACACGATTTGCATGACCCGAATAACGTTGAATTCGTGCAGGCTCGTCCTACGGCCCAGAGGGGCGTCTCCCCGGGGAAGTGTTCAGGGGGCTCTTGAGATGGACACATGCCCTTCGGAAGTGGGTGGGGTGTCGAGACACACGCCACGAGGTCGGCCTCTTTCTGACACTTACTCTGTCGATTCTCGAGAGCTGCTGAAGCTCCCTGTTGTGGTGGACTCTGCCATTTCTCTTTGCGTCTCTAACAATTTTCGTTTAGGATGTTTTGAAGCTCTGTTATTGGGCACATAGAGATTTATGACTGCTACGGACTTTTGATGAACTGGCCTTTACTTTTATGAAGACTAATTTCCTGGTAGTATTTTCACTCTGAAATCTACTTTTTCTGATGCTGATACAGTCAGTCAGTTTCCTTTGTGTGAATGCTAATAACATGGTGACTCTTTGGTCAATGTTTTATCTTTAACCTGTCTGTGCCCTTATATTTCGGGTGGGCTTCTTACAAGCAGCACTTCACTGGCCTTGCTTTTCCATTCAGTCTGGCAATCTCTGCCTTTTCATTGGTGGGTTTAAACCACTTACATTTAATATAATTAATGATGAGCCTTGGTTTGAATCTACGTTGCTGTTGCTTTTCTGTTTTTCCCGTCTGTTCTTTCTTCTGCCTTCTCTTACGAGTGTTTTCATGATTCAGTTTTCTTCGTGGCTCCACAGCTGTAGGTGTCATTTTAGAGGTCGCCACAGGGTTCACGGCGCACGTCTCTGGCCGACCCCAGTACGCCTGTGTCACTTCGCCGTCTCGCGTGCAGCAGGAGGCCCCGACGACGGTTACCGCCACGGCTCTGCCTGCATCTGTGCTGCCGCTATGGACATTTCATTTCTGCACCTCACGAACCCCTCGAAACATGGCTACTATTTTAGTTTTAGGGGGTCCGTCACGTTTAAAATAACTTAAGTAATGAGAAGACAGTCGCTACGGTGATCCACGTGGTAACAAGGCCTGCTGGGCCTCGTCCCTACGTGTGGGTCAGGCTTCTGTCTGGTGCCATCGGCTGCCGCAAGGACACTTGGCACAGTTCTTCCAGCCCATGCGTGTCCGTAAAGGCGAGTTGTAAAATACATTTGAGATGTGTTTTGCTGGGTCCAGAATCCTGTTGGCAGGTCTGTCTCCTTTCAGGGTGTGGAAGCGACCTTGCGGCTTGCACCGCTTCCCACAAGGAATCCGCATCATTCCCTTCGTCCTTTGCACGTCACGCACGTTTTCTCTTGGGTCGCTCTTAAAGATTTTTTCTGTTCCCGCTTTTCAGCAGTTTGATGATGCACGTTGGAATTTTCTTCCTGTTTCTTGTGTTTGGCCTTTGGTAAGCTCCTCGAATCTGTGGTTTTATGTGTGGTTAAATGAAGGGTGACACGTAATGTGCGTCTCCCCTGCCTCTTCTGTCCCTCGGGGGCTCCGCTCACGTCGGCCACCGGAAGTTCTCTCCCAGCCCAGTGACACTCTGTTCTCTATTTTTCTCAGTAGCTTTCCTTTCAAAGGACATCTTCGTGTTCCTATAAATATTTTTTAGCTTTCTACTGGGAAACGCTTCAAGTCCTTCGCAGTGGCTTGACCCTTTTGGGTCTTGTGTCTAAGCTTCGTCGGTGGGACCAGAGCACCGAGGCCGGCCTCCTGTGGGTCTTCTAAATAACTGTCTCCGAAAGCAGGAAAAATATCAAAACAGGCCCGATAAATGTAAAAAAAAAAAAGTAACGATCTGAGCAGAGATCGAGAGAAAAAACATCAACGAAAGCACAAGCCACTAGTGCGGGGCTCTTACGAGCTGAAGTGCGGGAGCCCCAACCTCTCGGACCCGTGATCGAGGGCCCTGGGGTTCGCTTTATGAGCCACCTACGATGAGGTCACTAGGGTGGGCCCTAATCCAGCATGGCCGTGTCCCTATAAAAATGGGTGATTTGGACACAGACACGTCGGCAGGGAGAGTGCCAGCGATGACAGCCACCCACAGTCAAAGACGGGGCACAGAGCGGGCCCCCCAATCCCTCAGAAGGGGCCTGCTGGCTGACACCTTGATATCCACCTCCGGCCTCCAAGACTGGGACCCAGTGAATGTCTGATTTGAGTCGGCAGTTTTCTAGAAGGACCCAGCCAGTTCACACGTGCGTCCACCAGCGAAGTGTGCGTCCCAGGCATGCCTCCCCCTCACCCACACGTGGCGTGGCGTCTTTTTAGTTAAGGAACCTGGTCTGTGGTACCTTGTCGCGGCAGCCCGAGGGGACTAACTGGAGGGGAAGCAGGCACTGCCACAGACACACGACGCAAGACGACACAGCAGAAACCACTTCGCACCAATGAATCCGAAAATTCAGATCAGAGACAAACTAAGCAAAATGGTAAGAGCTGACCGCGGGCCCTTGGGGGTTCCAAGGGATGGTCCAGAGAGCCCACGTCCCACACGCCAGGCCCGGCCTATCGGGCAGTGCACCGTGAAGGCCCCATGCAGCCTGTCAGAGGACGAGGGGCGGGCGGCACAGTGAGCACGTCCTCCTGACACCTTGATGAGGACAGAGGACAGGGAGCAGCAGACGGGTGCTTCAGGCTTCACATGTGAGGGTGTGAAGTAGATGACGTCAGCCAGTGCTCGCAGAGCAGGCCACCCCGCCCCCCAAAAAACACAGTATGCGGAGGCAGAGGCGCAGAGACCAGCTCTGGGGCCGCCTGACCCTCCCGAAGCGCCTCCCATGCAGGTGACGCTGCGGAGGCTGGCTGTGGGGCCGCCCGCCTCATCCCCGTGCTAACCCAAGGCTTTTAATGAAAACACAACCGACATGACTAGTCAGGCCGTGAGGCGTCATCACACCAGACGGGAATCCCAGGGACACCCACAACGCGGCGGCTAGGGACAGGCGCTACGTTTGTTCCCTTAGCAAACATATGTAAACCCACTCACGTGTTCACCATGGGATGGGGCAAACAGCGTGTCTGAAACGCACTCCGTGTTGCTCCGGGCCAAGAAAATGTTACAGCCAGAGAAGTTTATTTTAAAATACAAACGTACATCCATTAAGCTTTAAAATAGTCAAGTATTTAAACAAACAAAAAAAGCCATTTGATCCCAGAGTCCACACAGCACGGAGCAGAGGCATCTGATGTGCACGCTGAGGTGGAAGCCACACCTCCCCTCTGCAGTGGGGGCACTGCGGTGACACGCACCACAGGGGACCTCAGCGCCAAGGTGACGTCCACAGGCTGGGGCGGCGTGGTGCTGCCCACCCTCCCCACACCACGGAGGGGCTTGGGGGCACACGCGGCACGCTCAGAGGTTTTGGCAATGCGGAGGCGGGGTGCCCGGGGAGCTCCCAAAAGTGTCCCAAGTACTTGGCCAGCTGACTCCGGGCACCCAGCGGGCTCAGTCTGCACGGGGCTTCTGCTGGGGCCGCTCCTCGTAGGACTCCCCGTACTCGTTCACCCGGCTCCTGTCCACGGGGTAGAGCCTGCAACGGCATGCGCCCCGTCCCGTGACGGAGCACCACGTCGTCCAAGCCCGCGACCCTGCACACTGGGGTCCGACCCGCCCTCCCGCTGCTAGGGCCGGGTCATACCAGAGCCCCAAGCTCAAGGCTGCCCAGAAAGTGACCGCTGTGCGGAGGCGGGGGCCGGGCGCGAGCTCTCCTGCCCGCAGAGGCTGGCCCGGACACGCAAGCAGAGCAGCGCCACTGCACCTGGGTGCCAACCGCCGCGACGGCCCCCGCCATGCCTGCCACCATGACATGCGGCCACCGCGAACCACCCCTGCCCCCAAGACGGCCCGGTGTGGCCGGGGTGGGACTCACCACCGCTGGTACAGGTAGACCAAGAACACCACGTCGTCCCTGAAGCACGCCAGGCGGTGGGAGGTGGGCATGGTGATGATGAAGGCGAAGACGTCATCGATGAAGGTGTTGAAGGCCTGGGGGACGGGGACAGGGATAGGAACCAGCCATTGGGGGTCACCTGGGGACGCCCAGCCAACTGCCCGGACCCCGTGCACTCAGGCCCAAGTCAGCAAAGCTCTTCACAGCAGACGTGCCTCTCAGAGTGACCACAGAGAACAGAAAAGGAGCAGGTGGTGGCTCTGAACGGGCCATGACATGGTGACATGAACCTCAGGGCAGCCTGACCCAGGTGGGGGGCCATGGGAGCCACCCCAACACCCCAACAAGTGACCGAAACGCGGCCCCTGCACTGCGCAGCGCTCACAAGCAGAGCACTGACCTTGTAGGTGAAGGCCTTCCAGGGCAGGTGTGCCACCGACTTCATCTGGAGATGAGACACGGTGCGGGTTGGGAGCAGGCCACAGAGCGCCCAGGCCACCGCCCCTGGGGACGCGCCTTACCTTGTAGTTGACGAACAGCTGGGGCAGCATGAAGAGGAAGCCGAAGGCGTACACCCCTGCGGGGACAGACGGGCTAGAGAGCAGGCACGCACCGCCCCGCACCGGACAGCCCGGGGGTTTGGGTCACGTGGCTGGGCGGCTCCAAACAGTGACTTCGGAGCAGCCTTTTCTTCAGTCACCCCAGGTCTGGCTGTCACCCAAAGAGGAAAATGCAGGACTCACCGTTGACAAAGCTGTTGATCAGCCAGGAGTACCAACTGGAAAGGGAGACAGAGCTGTCACCGAGGGGCACGACATCCCCGTCGGCTAGCACCTGTCATACTGACGATGGTGACTCCTCCGTGGGAGCCCTGAGAACCCCAGCTCTCCCAGGTGCCTGCCCAAGGCACAGTGTCTGTGAACTAGAGGCCCGGGTGGCCCCTCATGCCACCTGCCACCTGCTTCCGTGGACCAGGCTCGCCACGGGGGCGGAGACCGCGCTGAGAGTCCTTCAGAGCCGCCAGTCACCGGCAGCCGCTGCCATGCAGCTCGCATGCCCCGCCCCTCTCCACAGCCCCAGGAGAGGCCACCCACTGTGTGTCCCAGGTAACTCGCCCACACTCGCCCTGGGTATGGTGCTGCGGGAGCCAGACCTCTACGTGCCCACGGCTCCAGAAAAAGGGCAAAGGCACACGGCCGGGCGCCTGGCCCTACTGCAGTGGGGTCTCCCATGCCGGGGTGCTCCCACCAGCGTTCCCAACCCCAGACTGGCTGGGCCCCGGCTGTCACTGCAGAGAAGATGGAGACCCAAGGCTTAGCAGGTGACAGGGTGGTGGGGTGCTGTACCTCTTGTACTTCACATTCAGCAGCGAGTAGACAGCGCCCCCAACGCACAGCGGGTAGAGCAGGTAGGACAAGTATTTCATGGCCTGCGGGCGCAGAGTGCTGCCTTAGAGCCCTGCCTCCCGCCTTGAACAGGAAGCAAACGAGCGGGCAGGAAACCAGCACGTGTGGGCAGCTGTCACGGAGGACACAGCGTGGGCCATCAAACCCACAGGACGCACGGCACCCAGGGGCAGGCTGACGTGGGCTGTGATGCCAACAGCAGCTGGTCCGACCCGGCTCGCCCAGAACTCAACAGAGCAGAGCACACGCGGGGCGGGAAGGAGTCGGAAGTGGCTCTCCCCGGTCACGGGTGCGAACTGCTGTCTACGTCGCACCGTTGTGCCCGTGTGTATTCCCACTTGAACTTTATCATGACCCCAGTAAAAATTAGGATGCAAGCTGATGTCTGTCAAGGCAAAAAGCTATGCCCTCCCCTCCCCACCCAGTCCCCAAGGAGTGCGGGTGAGGGCACTAAGGGCTGTGGCTGGACACGCGGGCCTCCCCATGGGGCCACACGGGCCTGCGAGAGCTCACTCGCAGTGACCACAGCAGGCCCCACGGGGACAGGTCTGCTCATGAAAACGGAGACGCCTGACCGCCGTGCGGGAGATACATCCAGGAGCCCCCGCCCTACGCCCCCGTCGCAGTCTGCTCGGGACATGGCCCCGCCTCCAAGGAGACAGCCTCCCGCAGCGACCGTCTTCGGGTACTCAGCGGCCTGTCTGCCAGACGCGCTGCCGCCCACCTGAGTGTCGTACTCCTCCGTCTTCCTCTCCGACTCGCTGCAGGTGCCGAACTGTAGTAAAAGCCAAAGAGCCGCATCAGTAGCAGATGCGGGCAAGCGTCCGGGCACGACCCTGCCCTCCACCCAAGGGGCGGGGGACCGTGTTCCTCTGTACCCGGACCTAGATGGAGCTCACGCTGAGGCCTGCGCACGCACCCCCCGCCCCATGGCCTTTCACAGTGAAACTCCCGCTTGGCACCAGGACGCTCGGCCGCTGCTCCCACCAGCAAGGCAGGGTCCGCGGGCGGCTTTGGAAACAGCGCTGAGCCCCATAGGCCGAGCTCCTGTCCTTGACCCACCGGGACAACGGGAGCGTCCTGTGCCCTGAGGGTCCCCCAGCTGAAGCCTGCTGCAGAGCTGAGCGAGCTCCATGCCTGGCACCACACACGCCGCTCCCCGCCAGCCCCAACCTGCACAGGAAGCTCCAGGAGCCGGACGCGTCCAGGCCGTGGCTGGCATTTGGGCGGCTACCGCAGAAGCCCATTGGACCGCGTCCCTTCGGCCGGGACAGGGTCGCCTGCCTTCGGTGCAGACACCGCTGAGTCTGTGACCTGGGTCCCCGTGCGAGCCCAGAACTAGTGTGACCACGAGGGCGCTGTCCCATGTGCCGAACAGCAGTGATGTCATCAACGACAGCCACTTGCTCCATAGGCTTCCACACTGCATCGGGTGCAGCCACAGAGTGCCGGCACACGTGCTGGGGCCTGCGACGGGACGTGGAGCACGTGGGGCCCGACGGGGGGGGAGGGGGCACTGCCCGGGGGCTCGGCAGAGACTCACCTGACACTCGGGCCTCAGGCCTCTCCAGACGACACTCATCTTGAGAGCCTTTTTCACTTTCCACAGCTGAAGAAACAGAAGTGACACCTGAGGTTTCAACAGCAAGGAACCCCACCTGCTCGGGGCGCGCTGCCCGGCCCAGCTGCCCGCTGGTTCCCGGCTGCCCCTTATGGCTCCGGCACAGGCCCTGCGACTGGCCCCACGTGGACGCAGACGCCACCGCCTCCTCTCACAGCAACGAGCGGCCCTCAGCCCGGCGTCCTGCTCTGGGCCGAGTCCCCTTCCCGCCCCTGCCGGCCTCCAAAATCCCTGGGCACTCCCACCGCCCCCCCATGCCTCCCCTAGTTGCTTCACGGGGGCAGGGCGAGCACAACCTTGGGGGGCGGTCTCTGGTCTCCCCGCTGTGGCTGGCGGCCCTCCCTCATGGCATGGACCGCGCACGCTAGCCAGATGGTGCGCGCACTGTGGGGCGCCACTGTGCAGGCCACCTCCCCGACTCCTACACCCCAACCTGCACGCGGCGTCAGGGTGCATGTCAGCACACGTTGTGATGGGTGCGATGACCCAGTGCCCTTCCATAAGAACTGCAGGGCCACCAGAGGTCACTTTCCGGGCTCCTGCTCTGGCTGAGGACTTGCTGCAGCTGCGCCCCTGCCGGCCCGTGGCAGTGGCCGGTGTCATTCCTTGGCACCGACTGTCCTGAGCACTCAGGCCAAAGGACCACCGCATGTGGCAGCTCAGACCACAGCTCACCTCAATGGCGGCCCCCACGCCTGCCGGGACCAGCACCAGAAGGCTCGTCTGCTCGTCCAGCAGGAACAGGAAAATGACCACCGTGCTGAAGCAGCGCCAGAGCACTGGGGACAGAGGAGGCATGCTGACGGGGCCACCGCCTGCAGTGTTCAGCCCACCCCACCCCTGCCCTGCTCACCCCCCAAACATGGACAGCCCCCAACTCGCCCTGCTCTGCACACAGAGATCTGCAATCCCTCCCCCTCTGTGGCCTAACAGTGGACTCTGGGCTACACGTAGCTGAGAACGATGGGCTAAAAGGACTGTGGAAGGCTCCAGAACAGACCCGAAGGCCACCTCTGCTGGGCGAGGTGAGCATGCTACTCGGGGAGACGTGCAAACGCACAGCGCATGTGCTGACAAGGACGGGACTCGCCGTCCCTGTCGGGCACACTCTGCCATCCCCACGCCAGCATGTCTCCCCTCTGCAGCCGCGGTGGGAGGCGCGGAGCCAGCTGGACCGCCCTGCGGCCTCAGGGCCAGCTCTGCCTGGGCGCTCGCTGGGGCAAGGACGCCAGGCTGTCGTCCGTGGGCGTAGCCTCGGGACCGCAGCCAGCGCTGCCCACTCCCCTCCCCTCCCAGAGAAGGCGGGGCAGGGGCAGGAGGGCTCAGCAGTAACGGGGCGTCATCTCAGAAAACCAAAGGACAGAAGACTGAGACGCGAATAACATGGGGACGGGGCGCCCAAGCACCCCAGAGCCCCCCACGAGCGTGTCACTGCCACAGAAGAGGACCTGTCTGTCCACACGAGGCACGCGCCTGGCGAGCGGACAGACGGGCACTGAGGGCCAGCATGCGTGTGGTCGCTGAGCAGGCCCTGGCTGTGTGGCCTCTGCGGTCACAAGCTCTCACGACTTTAACCGAGATCCAGAGACAGTCCCCCAGTGACTACCCACGAGGCCGCGGGCCCCGCCGGGGCGGGGCGGGTTCGCAGCTACTAGCGCTCGTCAGGGTCAGAGCTTCAGGTTCTACACGCACGCTCTGCCCGTCTTTGTCGAGCTGAGCGCGCGCCCGGGAGGGCTCCAGGAGCCGAGGGCGTCTACCTGCTTTGGTGGACATTCCAATCATGCTCTTCTTCTTCTTCCAGAAACTGATGTCGTTCTTGAAGGCCAGGAAATCGAAAAGCAGCTGCACGGGGAGAGGACAGCAGCGTGCGTCTGGGCCCGTGAGCCGCAGCGCGCCCATGCCGCAGGGCCG
>NW_006440135.1:4207922-4211832 GCF_000325575.1 Pteropus alecto | reverse complement strand
TGGCCGGGCCCCGGTTTCCCGCCCCCCGCCCCGGGCCTGCGTCCAGCACGGCCATCACGCGGGACGGCTTTCCTCTGCCAGCAGGACACCGCGTCTGAAAAGGGACCTGCACAGAGGGCTGTTTAACGGGACCACGCGCCGGAACCCTCCTTTACTGTCATCCTTCCCGCCGGGTGATTTCGGATTTCCTTTCAACTCAAAATGGCCTCCAAAATTGGCCAAGTCCCAAGACCTGAAGGTGGCCAGTGCCCCGAGGTCCAGACGCCCGCTCCCGGGCCGGGAGAAAGGCCCTCGCGAGACAGCTGGCGGAGTCTCAGGTCTGCCGGCCACCAGGGGGCCGCTGGGTGGGACACTGCCACACCGATCCCCCGGCTGTGGCCGGTGGGCGCCCTCGGAGCCACCCACACGGCAAGCGCCCAGCGACCCACTCACGTGAAACGCCGCGACGAAGAAAGTCAACGCTAAGAAATACAAGTTGGTATCGACGAAAATCCCTCTCACTTCATCGGCGTCTTTCTCTGAAAACCCTAAAATGGAACAAAGCAGCGCGATGCAAAGTGGACCACGCCGGCCTTGCCCCATGTCACACAGACGGTTCTGCGGGCTGCGGCAGCCGGAACCGGGTGCCAGACACGTCTGGGTAAAGAAAACTCTCAAGTGACCACCAGGGACTTTACAAAGCCAGGACATGAAAACGACACGCTGGGGACCCCGTGACTGGAACTGCGTGGGGGACCAGCAGCGTGAGCCTGGGGCTTCTGGGTCCCTGGGCCACGGCCGCGGCAGGCACGCACACAGCCTCACCGAACTGCTGCAGGGCGTGCACGGCGTCCTGCATGTGGATCCAGAAGCGCAGCCTCCCCAGCGAGATCTTGTCGTAGGACACGGTGAGGGGCAGCTCGGCAGTAGAGCGGTTGATGGCCTGATCAAAGGACGGCGTGGTTGGAACCCGCCCACCCACCAGCTCCCTCCTGCCAGGCTGGTCCCCTGTGCTTGTGTCCAGGCCCGTGCACAGTGGAGGCCAAGGCTTCCAACTGGGGCACAGGCTGAGTGCCCTCCTTCCGCCCCTCCCGGGGCTCCAGGGTCCGTGCTGTCCCCTCCTCCTCCTGAGGGAACCGTGTGCATCTCGAGATTGCATGGCCCCTCTACACATCCTTCCTGGCACGAGCAGCACCCCACACGCCAGGGACCAGATGTGTGTGAGACGCTGCACGGGCACGAGCCCCCTCGCAGAAGGGCCGGAGACCGAGGGGGAGGCACGCACGGCCCGCCCACCCCACAGCCGAGGGCCCCACTCCACCTGGGCCGCTGCCTCAGGAGTGGTGTCTGCAGTGACCAGCGTCCGGGAGGGGGGCATCCCCCCGCACACGAGCAGGGACACCCCACATCCCTGAGGATCCTGGGCACACCCACGAGTGTCACATTCCATGCCCACCGTGACCCCTCACAGAAGACGGCTGGTGTCACCCGCCCGGCAGCCCCACGTGCCGGGATCAACCAGACCCCAAGCCCAGGCAGCAGGCCGCCCCACGCAGTGCGTCAGCCTTGGGACGGGCAGGCAGCAGGCCAGGGGCTGCCACCGTCCAGACTCCCTCCCACAGCAGGCAGTGCCATCCCCACAGCGGGCTTGGTTGTCCCCCAAAGACAGCTTCCCCTGCAGGCAGCTGCGAGGGAGACGAAGCGTGGCCACAGAAGGCAGCCTGGGAAAAACGAGCTGCCTGCGCCTGTGCGTGACTCATGCACGCTCACGCATCAGGCCTTCCACGAGACCAGCCGGGCGGCTGGCAGAACAAGGTGCTCTGCAGGGGCTGTCCGGAGCCCCCAGGCACCTGGCCGCAGGCTTCACGGTGTCCTCACCGCTGCTTCCCAAATGCCTTCCCAAGGGTGACCACGCAAGCCCCTGGGGCCACAGGGCCTGTCCTGAGCTCAACCGGACGTGGCACAGCCGTCTGCACACGCAGCATGCTCCCGGAATGCCATGCAGGCCACGCAGGTGCAGCCAGGGCCCAGGCATGGGGAGGACCTGTGTTAGGGACCTGTGGGCCCCAGTAAATGGCGGAGCAGGGATGGTCATTTCTGAGTGCCCCAGCCAGCGGGACATGGCAGAGCTGGACAGGGGCCCAATGGGCCCAAGCCCTGGGCAAGGTCGGCCCCCACCTGCCGCCATGCCCCACAAGCCCCCGGCCCCGGCTCTCAATGTGAGGTGGAGACAGTGCCCTTCGGAGCTCTGGGAGTGTGAAGAGAAAGCCAGTGTGGCCTGGCTCCCTGTGAACCCACAAGCGACCACGATGGGGCTGTGGAGGGGCCCCAGAGTGGTTTGTCGGCTCTGCGCAGAGACGACCTCAGCCCGAGACCACTTGTGACCCTAGATGAGCCCTGTGAAGCACAGTGACATGCCACCACTGGACGGGAACCTTTCACACCTGTGAAGTGCTCAGAACAGCACTTGGCACATGGTCAGCCAAACGTAACCGCTGCTATTCCTGTTAGTGGCCAAAAGCCAACCCCTGTCACCTGCCCTGTCAAATGCCCTCCGGCCGGCCCTGGGAGAGCAACTGCTGTGGCCGCCCCGTGACAACAGGGCTGTGGAGTTCCTGTCTGCCTGCACGCCTGCAGCCTGGCCGTTGGGCAGTACAGGTTTCAGGTGGGAGGCGACACTGCGGGCCAGCCCCGCAGGATGTTTGCTCAGGACGCTGTCTGAATCACCTGCACCTGCGCAGCAGAAACCTCGGTTCACTGGACCACTGTTCACGAGCCACTGCCCTCCACGCGGCCCTTTCAGGAGCTCCGGGCGCCGCCGTCCACACGCTCGCAAGAACCTTTCGCACCTTCGCCCGCGAGGGCCCGAGGGTGGTCAGGGAACCCCACCCTCACAGCAAACTCCGAGCGCGCCCAGGGAGACACGCGAGACACTTGAGAGCCACGCACACCCGCGCCCATGAAAACACAAAGCAGCCGCCCCCGCAGGAGCCACGCACAACCGTGCCCAGGGAGATACGCAACAGCCACCCCTGCGGGAGCCATGCACACCCGTGCCCAGAGACACACAGGAGCCACCCCCGTGGGAGCCACGCATGCCCGCGCCCAAGGAGACATGCAGCGGCTACCTCTACGAGAGGCACGCACGCCCGTGCTCAGACACACAGCAGCCACCCCCGCGGGAGCCACGCACGCCCGCGCCCAGGGAGACAGGCGGCAGCCACCCCCGTGGGAGCCACGCACGCCCGCGCCCAGGGAGACATGGGGCAGCCACCCCCGCGGGAGCCCGGTGCCCCAAGGTGAGGTGCTTACCATGAGGTCCTTGACGCGGTTGCTGAGCTGGTCGATGAAGAGGATGGGGAGGTAGTGCACGGTCTTCCCCAGCTGGATCCTGGGGGTGAAGCAGTGCTCCATGTCACTGCGCATCCTCAACTCGGGTGAACCACGTGCCGCCCCCAAATGCTGCATTTACCCGAGAACCCCCGCCCCCCACACCTTCAGCTGCTTCTGGTTGCAACCTCGGTCAGCGAGACCTACCAGAGATGAGGGATGCCCGGCGCCCCAGGCGCACCTTAGGCCCCTCTGAGCCTCCTGCCTCGGGGACAGCTCAAAGATGCAAGTGTGGCCAACCCGCCTTTGGACCCCGGTGGGCCGCGATCTCAGGGCCCTGCTCCGGCCCACTCCCCTGGGGGCGCCCCCTCTACTGTCGGCTCAGGGAGCAAGCGGGTGACGGTCGACGCCGGGCGAGTAAGCGCGTCCTGCATTCGCCCCCACCGTGCGGGTCCCATCACCAGCCAGATGGCGCACTTACATCTTCATGTACCGATGCACGTCAGCAGGCAGCGAGGACCCATCAAAGACGAAGTCATCCACCATCACGTTCAGCGTCAGTCTTGGTCTCCAGTGGGAAACGGGCTCGTCCAGGGCACTC
>NW_006440135.1:4204612-4207672 GCF_000325575.1 Pteropus alecto | reverse complement strand
GGAGGGACGCATCAGGAAGAGGCCAGGCTGAGCGAACAGCATGGCAACAGGCCGGTCGGCACCTTCGCCTGGGGACAGCCCCAGCTGCCAGGCCCAGACTCGCACACCCCTCGTGCCTCCTCCGCAGAAGTGACATGCGGGGATCTCTTTGACCCCCGTCCTGGGTCCTCCACCGAAGCAGGCACATTCCTCAGGGATCCCGAGGTGGGCGGGCGAGTCCGCAGGACAGTGGCGGGGGTGCAGGAAAGCTGCAGCTGAGTGCCCTGTGTGTGCGGTGACACCGGGCAAGACTGCCTCCACACCGGGGGCACGGGCTGAGCTCCTGTCCCAACTGACAAAGCTCGGGAAGAAACCGACTGGTGGGAAGATCTCTATCTCGGATCTAATCGGTAAGTCCCGGGAACAGCACGTTCGTTAATCTCCCACCTAAAGACATGTTTTCACGTCACGATTTCTACCAAAAATGGCGTCCCAAAAAATAGTAACGGCTAGCGTTTACTTGGCATTTGTACATCCCAAAGACCCCTCCACACCCTTTACACCCGCCACCTTCAACTCCTAGGAAGGCCCCACAAGGCAGGGCCACACTGTCCACGTGTGACAGGAGACGAGGGGTCTTCCCAAGGACGCACAGCAAGCAGGGAGTGCAAAATGGGAGAGGTCGGAGCAGGCTGGCAAGGCTTCCAAAACCTGCCCCGACCACAGAGAGCCGTCGCTGCACGTGGACGTGGAGCGGCGTGGCCAACACGGCCTTGCTCGTAACTGACCTCGCCTCCCACCCCACGCGCGCGCCAGAATTCCACCCACGGCTCTGAACGGTCGCTGGTAAGATTCCTGGTGTCTCCTGGTACACGCAGTTTTCCACAGACATGCATGATATAATCTGCGCACACGCCTTTTCAACACTCTTAAGGTGTATCTCAGCACGAACAGTCAGGACCTGTCCTATAC
Source organism: Pteropus alecto (assembly GCF_000325575.1). Lineage (NCBI taxonomy): Eukaryota > Metazoa > Chordata > Mammalia > Chiroptera > Pteropodidae > Pteropus > Pteropus alecto. The sequence goes on along the minus strand of NW_006440135.1, from coordinate 4,206,721 downwards.
GGGGTGCCGTGTGAGTTCCTCGACTCAAGTGATGGCTGCAGCTGAGCTCCAGAGAAGGGGCCACCCTGCACCCACGCTCCCTGGGAGCTGAAAGGGCCCAGGACCCAAGGAGAGACCTGGGTAAGGAATGTCAGTGAATTACTTAAATTTCATGCTACTGATTTGACATAAAATATCTGCAAACCCAAGGGAAATTATTCAGCTGAAAGATGTTCGCCAACAACATCACACCGCTTCGCATCCCAGCATCACTCTGGCCCTGGACGCAGGCGGCACGTGCAGGGATGCGAGTGCGAATTCCAGCGGCAGCGTGGCTTCGCTGGGCTGGTAACCTGGTGCTGATGCTCACCTGTGCAGCAGACTCCCCGGTGAGCAGATTGACCTCCTCCGGCTTGGGGACCATGTAAGTGGTCAGAGGGCTCACCAGGTGCACCTGCTTCCCGTCGTGCCACGGCAGAACGCCAGCGTGATGGAGGAAGATGTAGGCATACAACGTCCCGTTATTTCTTGTTTTCTTTGGTACAGAAACATTAACTGTCCTGAAATAAGACAAATTACAATTTCAAACATGCGTGCTTTTATTCCACTATAAACACACAGTGAAAGCTACTCAAACATCTTTATGAGTTACACTGTTTCATACCCACTAATTTTAGCTTAGAAGTACTGGAAGTGAAACCCACCTGTCTGTAACTTTACTTAGAGTCCTAGGTGCGGAGGTTTACAGAACGTTTTCTAAAACATTCTGAAAAGCCTGCATTTCCTGCCTCCATTTCTCAGTGCTCAGAGAGATCAGTCACTCGCCTAGGTCACAGGCAGGCAGAGGCTGACCCAAAGTATGTGTGTCCCCTGTCTGCTGCACCACCTCTGCAGCTGACAGGGCAGGCTGGCTAGAGGGCGTTCATTCCAGTATGACAGTACACGTTCCCGTCATAGTTGATACTTCTTAGACGACGCAGAAGGAACAGGAAGACTCTTAACGAGCACGTCATTTTTAAAGTTACGCTTGTTGAAACCTTAGGCACTAGAGCCATAGTTAGATGTGAAACTCCTTCCGCTAGAAAGAGATGGGTCGTTTGCTATGGGACACGGCAGCAACAACCCGACCTCCACGACATTCCCACTGCGACACCCACTCCTTCAGAAACTCCCATGGCTGCTGCACATTCCACAGCACCCGATGCTGGTGTCAGCTGCTTCCTACATGGCAAACTCATCTGCTACTTTCGAGTAAAACAAAAGCCTGACTGTTCACGTATCACACACCAGTCTCCAGTTAAAATGTTCCGCTGTTCACAAGACAGGAAGTGATACGGCTTCTCTAAGAGAACCTTGTTCCGTACAAACACTAACTCTGAAACGATCTAGACGTCTAGTGACATCCACTCCATCACTGGCACCCTGTCCCATAACCACACCTTTCGAACTTGGACTCCACATCAAAGTCTTCCACGTTCAAGACGAGATCCACGTTGTTCTCAGCACCAAGGCTGGACCGTGTGGTGGTGTACACACTCAGCTGGAAAGGATGCCAAGAAAATTAGGTTGGCATGGCCCCTGCCAGAACACACACGGCTACGGCGAGGGGGTGCTGCCCATGGGGACGGCCTCCTCTCAACTCCCACAGGGTCAGGACTCTGCCCTGAAAGGACAATTGTATCTGACGTGTCTTCCCCAAAAGGACAACCTGCTAAGGTGTGCAGCTGACTGAAACAGCAGGGCAGGGGCACACCGACTCTGGGGTGACAAGGGGTGTGCCTGAAGCCTGCCCGGGGGCCACCACGATTTGGGGGAGGGGAGGCCACGGATCAGGTTAGGAGGCTCCGGTGGGGAGAGCCCACACCCCTGCCCAGCCCCGGGTCGCACTCAGGCGAGAAGGGCCCCACCCGGGCGCTCACCTGCAACTTGGGCCTCCGCGCCAGGTAGGGCTGGATGCAGTTACCGCCGCCGGCGCACGGGCGAGTGTAGACGATGCCGTACATAACCCAGCAGGTGTGCACCACGTACACCACAAACACGCCCACCACCAGGCTGGTGAAGGAGCTGCGGCCGCTCCACATGGCGCCGCCGCCCCCCGGCCGGGCGCGGCGCCCCCCGCCGCTCCCCGGC
>NW_006440135.1:4186457-4204181 GCF_000325575.1 Pteropus alecto | reverse complement strand
GGGGTCCGGAGCCTCCCCCACCGGACAGCGCGGGCACCGGCCGTGCGTGCCGTGGTAGCTCCAGGCCCGGGGACCCTCAAGTGGGGAGAACAGTTAACCTTCGGGGACCGGGATGACGGAGACACAGAGATTCTGTAGTGTCCTTCCTGCCCTACGTCTGGGATGAGTCAGGATAAAAGTTAACGAGAAAAATTGCCAGTAGAGTCACCGCAAGGAGATGCCTGTTTCATGGTGGCTTCGTTAGGTGGGCCGAGGGTCTCCGGCCGGGCGCTGCTGAACGTCAGCTTAAGCGACGCCCAATCCTGTAGAGAATTTCTATGGGTTCGTTTGAGGCAGACTGACAATTGCCAGGAGGCAAAAATCTCAACGGATTGAGAAAACGTTTAGGAGAATGGCAGTTTTTCAGCTTATTTTATACATTTAGCGTCAAAGACATGAGGGGGGAGTTATGTGAGCTTCATTGGTGGTAGGTGACGGAGGCAGAAGGCAAAGCAGGAAACTCCGAAATTGTATCGGAAGGCACAGTGGATTTAATTTGCATTTCTCTGATGAATAGCGACCTTGAACATCTTTTCATGTCTGTTAACCAAATAGATTTCCTCTTTGGAGAAGTATCTGTTCAGGTCTTCTGCCCATTTTTTAATTGGCTTGTTTTTTTTGTAGTCGAGTTGTATAAGTTCCTGATGTATTGTGGGAATTAACCCCTTATCAGATGTATCATTAGCGAATATCTTCTCACAAACAGTAGGTTGTCTTTTTGTTTTGTTGATGGTTTCCTTTGCTGTACAAAAACTTTTTTATTTTGATGTAGTCCCATTTATTTTTTTTCTTTTGTTTCCCTTGCCTGAGGAGATACAGCTGAAAAGAAATTCCTGTTAGGAATATCGGAGAGTTTACTGCCTATGCTTTCTTCTAAAAGTTTTATGGTTTTGAGTCTTATGTTTAAGTCTGCAATCCACTTTGAGTCTCTTCTTGTACATGGTGTAAGAAGGTGGTCCAGCTTCTTTTTTTGCATGTACCTGTCCAATTTTCCAACACCATTTATTGAAGAGACTGTATTTACCCCATTATATATTCTTACCTCCTTTGTCTTCACAATGAGACAGCACCTCACACCTGTCAGAATACCTATCATCAATAACTCAAAAAACAGCAAGTGTTGGCGAGGATGCGGAGAGAAGGGAACCCTCGTGCATTGTTGGTGGGGTTGCAAATTGGTACGGCCACTATAGAAAACAGTAGGCAGCGTCCTCAAAAAATTAAAAATGGATATATCTTTTGACCCAGCAATTGCACTTCTGGGTATTTGTCCAAAGAAAACCAAAACAATAATTTGTAAAGATCTGTGCACTCCAGTATTCACGGCAGCACAGTTTGCAGTAGCCAAGATATGGAAGCGACCTAAATGCCCATCAACAGACGATCGGATAAAGAAATTGTGGTTCATATATACAATGGAATATTAACTCAGTCATAAAAAAATGAAATCCTACCATTCGCAATGACATGGATGGACCTAGAGGTTATTATGCTGAGTGAAATAAGTCAGTCAGAGAAAGATAAATACCATATGATTTCACTTATATGCAGGATCTAAGGAACAAAAAACTAACGAAAAACAGACTCAAATATAGTGGACAATTAGGTGATGGACAGAGGGGAGGGTGGTTGGGGGGCTGGGAGAATGGGGTGAAGGGTTAAAGAAGTATAATTCAGTAGTTGATAGATGGTCACGGGGATGGGGAGCACGGCAGAGGGAATGCAGTCAGCATTAATATGGCTGGGCGAAGGGCCAGGGGAGGGGGGTGCAATTTGGGGGATCGTTTTATGAACATTATAGATTTCTAACCAATGTCCTGTATACTTGAAACTAAATGAATTTATTTTTTAAAAAAAGGCACAATGGAGAGACATGTACTTTTTTACACTGGTGGGTGCAGGATAATATTTACAGCACAGAAATGGTATTTGGGGAACAAGGTAACCAACCGGGAGGGATTCTGTGGTCCCCATGGGAGGTGCGCCCTGAGGGGTCTGGAGAAGGAGCTTACTCTCACATTTCGGAGGTACTATCCTAGATGCACGAAGACAATGGACAGGTTCACTTAAAGGCTGACCTTTGTCAAGGAAGCCACAGGCCTAGGATGTGACTACCTGCCTCGACCCGCTTTGGTGTGTTCAGGCCGCCTATGCGTTTACATTCGGTCTCTGAGGTTGTAGGGCCCGCCAGGTGGCCTCCGCTGAGCTTGTCAGGTTTCTTATGTGGCCCTTTTCTGGCCACATGACTAAATGCATTCTTGCTGAATGCTGAAGTGTGGCACAGGATTTTGCAGGGGCAGCATGAACTTGACCCAGAGATGTGGCCAGCTGCGAAGAAGAAATTGATGCGTAATTAACCAAGTAGTGCATAAGCAGCTGGGAGACGGAGCTTGGGATGTGAGTCCCCGTGTCCTTTACTTGCTTCAAGTCAATAAAAATTCCTAAAGACGACCCTGTCTCCTTCAGCGGAGCACCCCGAGCACCGAAACGCTCCAGTTCTGGAACAGTTTCTGTTGTTTTTTCAACATAAACTCCGTGGGGCGGGGGCGGTATTGAAGAAAGTACAGATTACTGGAATAGAATGACCAGGGCCCCTCAGCGCCACTAAAGGAGCCAGTGCCAGTGAGGGGCCTCCCGACCGCTATCTCTAGCCAACCCCCGCCCACTGCAGGGAGAAGCGGGCAGGGGCCCAGGGAGGACTGGAACTTGTCCCTGTTTTCCAGAGCTTGGTGGCACTGGATGTTCTTCCCGGTTAGCCCAGGGGTGGCATGAGCTCTCCGGTCTCATCAAAGCGCTCAGGGCTGCCTGCCCGTGGTCCATTCTCTGGATGGCCTTCTCTTGTCCTCTGTCTGTCTGTGACACACACTAAAAACACCATAAGGCATTTATAGAAATGGTAGGTGCTGGTAAAGCCCCGATAAATTGCCGAGGGTTTTCAGAGGAGGGGCAGTTCCTTCAGGGTGGGAGCCCAGGGAGGAACGCACCGAGCGGTGGCTCCGAGCAGGTGGGAGAGGGATTTGTTGACGACGAGAGGGATGTGGACCCCCCCCCCCCCCCCCAAAAGGCAAGGCACTGGAGCCGAGCACAGTGGCTGCTCTGGGCCACCCAGCCTGGGAATCTGGGCCAGAAACTCTGGGGCCCTCAGACTTGCCCCGTCTCTCACTCCATCATCTGCTCGGTTACTCTCCCGTGTAGAGTCTGCTCATGGCTCTGTTGGGGTCAGGGTCGGCCCTTGGCACGGTGTGTAGACCCCGGTCTCTGCCCTTCACCGTGCAGTCACTGCTCAGCACATCTGTCCCGTCCGAAGCCCTTTACTGACTCTTGTTACGCTGAGTGTAAAATCCATCCTGCTTGGCAGGCCTACCAGCCCTTTGCAAGGTGGCCCTGCTTGAGTCGCATGCCCATCTTCTGTCCCCAAGCTGTCTTCATGCCCTGTGCTCCTGCCACACGTCCCCTTCAGGACCAGGCTGCTCCACGCCGTGTGGCTTTGCCCTCACCGGCCTAGCCTGGGCCACGCAGGGAGGGCTGCTGCGAGGAACAAGGACCGGCCGCTTCTGCTTCGGCAGAGCGGGCACTGGCAGGACTCCCAGGTTGGGGGGCTCGTGGCACCCGAAGGCCGGGGTGCAGCCTCAAGGATGGGCTGCAAAGTCCCGGAGCTCTGGGGTGCAGCTTCGTACCCCTCTCCTCTCTCTCAGACTGAGTTCTGATCCATGTTGAATTCTGTCCCAGACACAGATATTTATAGGCGAGCGGGGACAAGAAGTGTCAACAAAGCCGGGTGTCCGGCTACTCCTGCCTCCGGAACTATAAGAAGGCCGTGCGTGGCTTTCTAGAAGGTCAGCTACAAGTCTCTGTGACATTTGGGGACTTGGGACCAACACATCTTCGAGATCCGAGGTCACTCACAAGGCCTGCTTGACAAAGCGAGGGCAGTCAGATGCGGTCCTGCCTGCACGCAGCGCAGCTCGCTGCAAACGTCCCAGTGATGAAGGATGCTGGGGACGCTCCCGGTGTGGGCTACGCGAAACATCTGCGCGAGCATGGGAGTGCAGGTCTGTCGCCGTCATGTCTGTGCGCTTCTCTTTCTTAAATACCTGGCAGCAGGATTTCTGGGTCATAAGAGAAGTGTTTAACGCAGGAAATTACCGAACAGTTCTCCAGCACAGTCGTGTTGTTTTGCATTGCTGCCTGCAAGTTCCGAGAGTCTCAGTTGCTTTAAAACCAACACGTGTATTTTCTGCCTTTTAAAGCGTGTTCCTCGTCGTAGGAGTATAGTGATTCCCCGCTGCCGTTTTAATTGGCATTTTCCTGATTCCGAATAATGTCGAGCATTTCTGTGTCTTACTGGTCGTTCATACGTCGTCTTTTACGAAGTTTCTTTCCAAATCTTTTTCCCATTTAGAAAATTGGGTTGTTAACTGTCAGATGGTTGGGTTGCGAGAGTTCACGGCATTCTCTATATTCTCATATCTTCTGAAAGTGAATATTTTGTTAGTAAACGTATTGTTAGATACGTGTACTGTGAATATTTCTGCCAGTGTATGGCTTGTCTTATATTCTTAATGGCGTCTACCAAGGAGCGAAAATGCATACCTTTTATGGCATCCAGTTTGGTCGCACTGTTCTGATGAGTGCTTTTTGTCTTCTCTTTCCATTTCTGTTGGTTTTTGCTTTATTTGTTTTGAAGCTCTGGTATTAGGTGCATACGAATTTAGGACTGATATGTCCTCTCGAAGAACTGACCTTTCTGTCATTCTGGACTGGCCTTCGCCCCGGGTGAAGCCCCTGGGCACAAGCCCGCTCGCCGTCAGCATCAGGGCGCCTGCTCGCTCCCCAGGTCTTTCCCTGGCGCGTCCTTTTCTGTTCTTTCGACCTCTCTGTGACCTTACGTTTGAAGCGCGTTTCTTGGAGGCGGTCTGGAGTTCTTCCTTTTTAGATTCTGGTTGACAATCTGCCATTTAATTAGGGTGTTACATCATTTAAACGTGGCGTAGTTATTAATACGTTTTCTATTGGTCCCATTAATTCTTTGTTCTTTTTCCTATTTTTCTGCCCTCTTTGTTCTCATTCCTTTTGTATTTTCGGGGATTTAAATGCATCGCCTTTCTTGGCCCCTCAGCTGGGCCTTTTCTGTGGTTAGGGGTCTTGCTGCAGTCGTCGACATGCAGCTTCACCGGAGCCCAGGCCGCCTGCAAAGCGGACTGCGTCGCGCGCAGGTGGTAATGGCGTCAGAAAGTCCCGTTCGGCTTCCCCTTCCTTCTTTAGACCCTACGTTTCCCGTCCAGAGTGCCGCCGGCTCCGTATTATCCTCGCTTCAAACAGTCTGTTCTCTTTTAAATGAACTTAAAATGAGCAAAGATGTATTTTCTACCTATACATATATTTATTTGCTCTCGGCTCCTTCGTGTGTATCCCGGCTTCTAGCCGGTTTTTATTTCTTAATCTCAATTACTTCCTTTAGCATTTCCTGTTACGTAGGCTACCGGTGGTGAATTCTGTCACCCTTGCTTGAATGACAATGTTTTTAATTTGCTTCCATATAGCATTGTAGTTCGCTGGGCGTTTTTTCTCCCAGCGCGTTAAAGCGTATTGTTTCACTGTCTCCGGCTTGCACTGTTTCTGATGAAAAGTGGGCGGTTACCCCAACGTTTGATTCTCTGTCTGCAGTGTGTCTATCTCTTCAGCCGCTGTTAGGACGTTTTTAAAAACTGGTCGTTCTCAGCAGCTTGTTGCCGGTGTGTGCAGTGTGGCTTCCCTTGCTTGTCCCGCTTGAGGCTTATTGAACTTATGCAATGCGTGAGTTCTGTCAAAGTTGAAAATGTCGCAGCAAATTTCTTCAAATATATTTTTCTGCCTCCTCTTTTTTGGCTCTAGTTGTATTCACGCTACACAGGTTGATGCTGTTTTTCGCTTTCCCCGCTCCGTGCTCAGGTCTGAACACTTTCTGATGCGATGCGCTGATACTTCTCTGCAGGTTCCAACAGCCGTTAAGCTCGCCCTGTGCACTTTTTCATTTCGGACGTTACATATTTCAACTCCAGGTGTTCCTCTGAGTTTTTTTTTTTTTTTAATTATTTTTCTATGTCCTGGAGAAAACACCACATGATAAACAAGGATGGTCCTTGTATCTTCCTACAGCGCATCTTTTTCTGTTCTGTGGGGGTGCCTCCGTTTATTCAACCATCTTTATACAGACGGACGTTTGGGTTGTTTCCAGGCTTTAGCTATTAAAACCAGGGCTTTAAAGCATAACCTCGAATGTACATTTTCTCATATATTTTGACAGTATATCTTTGGGACAGACTCAGACGTGGTGGCCTTGACTCCAGCGGCCAGGGCACACGCACTTTTATGGGATGTCACCACATCTCTGCCCCAGGGGCGGCCACCAGCGTGGTGACAGGCTAGGGGTTTGCCGACCCGGGTGCGGGGGCCGAGACTCGTCGTGGTCGTCCCGTGTGAACAGGGCTGCGGCCCTTGCGCCCGCCCCGCGCGGCACCGGCTGCTTCGGGCGCGCAGTGGCCGCCAGGACCTGTCACCTCAGCGCCCCCGGGATTCGTTCGGAAAATCGGGTCTTGGTGAGTTTGTGGGTTCGCGGAACCGCGAAAATGCAGCGTGGGCGCCACCTAGCGACAGAGGCGAGGGGAACAGGACCGCGCCGGGCTTCTCGGGGTGGGCACCTGCTCGGGGTGGGCACCTGCTCCGGTCGGGCGCGCACGGGGTCCCTTCCCTCCCCCGGGCCACCTCCCCGGAATCAGGGCCATCGCCCCTCCGTCATGGGGTCCGCAGGACTGAGCCCAGCCGAACGGAGGGACACCCGGGCGTGAGCCGCCACGGCTCTCTGGGAGCACGCGCCGTCCTCACGCTGCGTCCCGACCCGCGGCGTCCTGGTCGCTCTTACGTGGACGCCGGTCGGGGGGTTGGGCCCAGCCGAGTGGCCTTGTTTAGCTGGATTACCTCGTTAAAGACCCTGTGTCCAAACTCAGTGACACTCTGAGGTCCTAGGGGTTGAGGCTTTGCATGTAAAGGGACATAGTTCTTCCCAGAACAGCGCCCTAAAACCACTGCAAGTCCCCCGCCAAAGTGTCACCATGGTCATTGCTGTTTTGAAGGTTAAAGGAGGGGGTAGGGGACGTGGGGCCCTGTCACCCACAGCCGGATCCACTGGAGGGAGCATCGTGTGTCCCCCCCCCAGCGCCCCCCCCTGTGGTGGGGCAGCTTGACCATCCCTGGGGGGCGGGAGCAGGGCAGGATGGCACTCAGGAACCACATAGCCGTGGCCTCTCCAGGCAGTCAGCAGGGCCGCTGGTTCCAGCGCCCTCGGTAAGGTACTGATGGCCCGCCTGGCCTCACCCTCACCGGCGTCCGATTTCCCGAGAGGGGGACCAGTGAGGTCACGGGGTGCAGCCGTAGAACACAGCCCTGCTGTCACCTGCTCAAAGCCAGGCTGGCTTCCCACAGAGCTTTCAGGGACTTAGAGTCATGCTGGGGGTTGCGGTACCTCAGGGAACCTATTTTTGAATAAACAATAGACTGTTTTCTGGAACACACGGTGACTCAGACATGTTCGAAGCCGAGGAGCTCATGGGAATGGCTTTTTGGGGTGGGAGGATGGCGTTTCGAGGTGGCCCTGTCTGACGCCTCGTGCCACTACCCCGTGGTCTGTGCTGACATTGCCCTGCGTCCCTGCCCTGGGCTCTCATTGTCGGTGCCACTGCCCCCTAGACCAAGTGCAGTCGTCACAGCTCTGCACCGACCACCTGGAAACCCAGGTGCAAGGACACAGACCCTCCCAGGAGCGAGGTCACAGGCCACTGGGGGACCCATGGCCGCCTCAGACGTGCTGGAGGTGTGCACAACGCCCCCCGCAGGTGCTTGCAGCAGGTAACATCGCCCCTGAATTTGATTTCAGCAGAGCAAGAGTGCCCTGTGAAATATGCGTTATACAGGGAAAGACAAATACCACGTGACTGTACTCACACGTGGGTCTGAAAAGCCGCCACAGATGAATAAACAAAGCAAACCAGAGACAGACCCCTGGATACGGGGAACGAGCTGATGGTTGCTTTTGTTATTAAAGGCGGGCGCTGAGTTTGATGAGACTGAGAATCAATGGTCTCTGACAACCAGCAGGACACGAGGGTGGATCACCCTGTTGAGGACAAGCACGTGCCACCCCGAGAAGTGACAGCAAGTCTGCGGGGCCCTAAGGGCAACCTCGGCGTCATCTCGCCAATTCAGCTCAAAGGGACCGGAAAGAAGAAATATCTGTCGGAAGCTGGACATGTGAACTGAACGTATGACAGTGACATGGGACCCTCCCCTCCCGCACGGAGCAGGTGGCGCATCGTCCCTAGAATTAAGGGAGGGGGGTGAGTATGTGCTGACCCTACACTTCCCGTACGTGGCGAGTTCATCCTGGTAGGCTGGGGCCGGTCAGAGAGGATACGCGGTGGCCCTCGTCACACTTAGCCTAAGTGACAAATCTGAAATAATGACTTAAAAGAGAAGCTGGACCCTGGTTAACGTCACCTCCACATAAAATAAGCGCCCAGTCGATTCGCTGGAGAGACTTGCTGGGTTGGCCTGGGAAGTGGTAGATTTGGCCTGGGAAGTGGAGTTTGCAGGATTTGGGACATGCTCGTCACAGTGGGAGGACTTCCCTCTGCCCGTCTCCGCATTCTGCTCACTGGAGAACACGGGCGGCCCGGGAACTGTCTGCATCACAGGGCGTCAGCACCCGACAGGACAAAAAAAGGATAGAGACAAAGGTTTTCTTTATAAATTCTTTTGAAAATTCATCTAAATATTCAAAATGTTGGTGTTTAGACAGTCCGACCAATGGAGCAGAATAGAATCTACAGAAATAGAATTGAACGCAGGCGGCGACTTGGCAGATGGTAAAGGTGGCAAACGACGGGCTTCTGATGCTGATATTTTTGGTACAATTGGCTAGCCCTCCCAAAAGGGGTAAAACTGAATCTTTAGCTCACACGCGACGCCAGAACAACCCCCAAAGGGCCAGAGAGCCAAACGTAAAAAGGGTCACGTGAGCTCCGGCGGGAAACACAGTGAAAGCCTAGATATCGGGGTGGGCGCGGGGGGGGCCCTTGCCCACTGCAACTCACAGTTCAGAAGAGTAAATGACGAGCAACGAATGCCACCGTTTAACATGAAACACAACCAAAACCCCGGCAAGTTATTTTGTGGCCATTGGCAAACTGCCCCTCAGTTCACGTGGGGACGAAAGGCCCAGTACGACCGCGTCTTAACTAGTTACACCTACAGAGACCTTTCCAAAGAGAGCCGCGTTCTCGGGTTCGGGGCGATCGTGGGTCTGGGGTACACCAGGGACACGGGCACCGCCGTGCGTGAGTGGCAGTCACAGGGCCACACAGGTGAAAGGAGTGTCCCGATGGTGTCGAACACAGCACCGCGAGGTTCGTCCTTAGTGTCCTTTTCCTCAAAGGACAAAAGAAGACACGCGTGCTAATGTTTTCATGCTCTGGCTTTTCATTTTGAAATCATTTCTGATTTACGAAAAAAGCTACAAAAGCCGTACAGAGAATTCCGGGCCGTCCTGCCACAAGGCCCCCGGCCCCGCTCACGTGGCTGAGGGACGCTGCTCTGCGAGGCGGTCACGTGACTCGCCCGCAGCCTGACCTTGGCGTCCTATCCCGGGTCGGTGTCACGTCTCCTGGGCCTCCTCCAAGAGGACAGTCCCTCAGTCTTGACACGTTTGGTGGCGCTGGCTGTCTCTGGGTGCACAGGCTCCCAGGCGGGTTTCCTCATGGCCACCGTCGGGAAGGGCCAGGGACCGGAGCCCACAGACCGCCGGGCCCTCTCAACAGGAAGTGCTCTCCCAGCGTGTCGTCCGGTAGGGCTTGGTGCCAGGCGTGCCAGGCTTCCCCACGGCAAAGGCACTACTTTCCCTCATCATCTCATGGGCAGGGGACCGAGCCCGCGCCCCACTTCTCGTCACCTTCTGTGTTCTGACGTCAACACGCCGACGAGCCCCGCGAACGGCTGTCGCCAAGCTGCTTGCCAGGCGGCCGGCCCGTCCCCACCACCCCGCTGCGTCCTGGCCTTCCCGCCGCGGCGGGCAGGAGGTCCAGTTTTCTGCGTTCTCATCAGCGGTTGGCGCTGTCGGGACTTCGAATCTCACGTTATCATTACTTACCTTAGCTGTCCATAGCTTTATTTTCCTCCATCGTTTATCGAGGCAGAACCGATGTAACGTTTACGGTGCACGGCATGATGGCCGGACTGGTGTACGTTGTGAGCTGACGGCCACAGGAAGTTAACATCTGTCGCCTCATGCAGATACGAAGAAGAAAAAGAATGTTTTTCCTTGTGACGAGAGCTCCTAGGGCGCGTTCCGAGCAGCTTTGTGTGCCCCGCAGCCGCGGGCGCTGTCATCCCCGGGCTGGACGCGACACCCGGGCCTCGCCCACCTCAGAGCCGGGCGTCTGCACCGTTCGACCCCTTCTTCCGACCCGCACTTCTGGTAACCACGCATGCCTCTTTTTCTATGAGTTTGCGTTTTTTCCAGATTACACGTACAAGCGAGATCACGCAGCGCCTGTCTCTGGCCGTCTGATGGTCCTTCTGCGTTTGTGACCCGATTCTGAGGTGAGCGTCACCTTCTCCAGTGCAGAACGGCTCGTGTCACCCTCTGCTGTCGCGTCCTGGAACCCTTAATGAGTTCCGAACGAGGGCCCTGCGTTCTCGTCTTTGCAGGGCCTGGAAATTACGCGAAATTATGTACCCGGCTGATTACCCACAGCGTGTCTGCTCCCTCGCTCAGCTCCACGAAGCACTCGGGGTAATTCCAGGGTCGCTAACTCATGGCTCCGTGCAAGGCAAACGTCCTAACTGGGGCACAGCGTCCTGTCTGTCTTGCTGCACACTGTTTAAATACTGCTGTCCAGAGATCTGGCTGGCCTGGGGTCCGGTGTCGGGCCATCTCACCTGGGTGCTGGCCAGGTGGACCTTGGCCAGCCTGGTAGGGGCGCTGAGGTAGGAGGGGGAGGGGGAGGGCATGCTGGGGACTCAGGCCACGGGTTGGGAGCCCAGGTGCCAAGGAGACAGCAGTGCTGGCCCCCAGTGGGGGACACAGGGGCTGAGCCTGGCATGTGTGACCTACTCCTGCACCTGCTCCCCCAGGTCCTCCGGCTCTAACTAAACTAACCTCCCAGAAGGCAGTGGCCTAGCATCCCTGCCAAGAGGCAGCCGGAGGGAAGACGATGGGAATGGGTGGGCACTCGCTCCCCCGGCACCAAGGCAGCGCCGCCCCTGCTCACTCAGGAGCACGTGTACACCGTGCACGCGCATGCGCACACCGGTGCACGCCCACACACCGGTGCACGCCCACACAGCTACGTCACTCACCTGGCTGCGTGACAGCTACCCTAGCCCGACGCCAGTGCCCGTGGCAGACAGGTGTCTGCGCGCTCGGGCCGCCAGCGCGGGCGGCTCCGCATGCAGCGCCAGCGTTGCGCGCGCAGAGTAAGCCCGTGGGCGCCAGGGTCGGGGCGGCCCTCCGGCGGGGCCTCGCAGGGGCCCCTGCTCGGGAGACAACTGAGGAGCACCGCGCCCCTGGGCGCAGGCGCAGCCACCGTCCTGGCGTGGAGGACCTCCCCGGTGCGGGTCACTGGCATCCGCCCGCTTCCCGGAGGCCCTCGACGCCCTCCACCCGCCCGAGACACACCTGGCTCCGCGGCCGGCGCTTGCGCAGCTTGCACTGCGTGTAACTGAACGGAACCGGCTCCGGGCGCCGCCCTCCTCCTGCCCGCGCGGCGCTTTCCGTTTGTCTGAGAAGAGTCGCCTCGGCTGCTGTCTTGGCCCGCCCTCCACCTCCGCTGGCCTCCTCCTGCAGCCTGGGCGACACTGCCGTCGCCGCCTCGGGGCTGGGGGCCGGCCGGGCGCGACGCGGGCGGGACCACAGAGCGCGCGGGGCTTCCCCGCCTGCAGGGGCGTCGGTGGGGGCGCCTTCCCTCCCACGTCTCCCTCCTCCCGCGTGGCAACCGCGGCCGCAGAGCCTCTTCTGCATCCCGCTGGCTGTGCTCACGCCGGGCTCTGCCTACGGTGGCGCCTGTGCGTCTGCTGGGGCGGTTATTGGAGCCAGGGGACTCCCCGGTGGGCTGTGACACCCCCAGGGCACGGCCAGGTCTCCCAGGCCGGCTGCGTCCCCGCCAGGCACCTGGTAGGGTGTCCTGTGTGTTCAGTGAGTGGCAAAGCGGGGAGAGGAGGCGGAGGGCCCGGGCGGCCTGACCCCCTCCTGCAGCCGGGAGTCCCAGGCCGGCCCAGCAGGGCTGCTTCCTTCCCGTCGGGAGGCGGCTGCTCCGGGACTCCGCAGCGCCCGCCTTGCTGTCCCGAGGCGCTTGCGCATCCCGCCCCCACCATCTTCACCCTTATGTTCACTCGGCAGCTCCTAGTGAGCGTCTGAGTCCAAACTTCCACGCCCGCGAGGGCACCAGTGCTGTGGCCCCCCTTCCAGCATGCCTCGTCACCTATCTTCACAAAGACCCCATCTCCAAATCATGTCACCTGACAGCCCTGGGGACCAGGACCCCAGCACAAGAACTTGGGGGCAAATGCGGCCCTGCCAGGAGTGACCATCGTGTGTGGGGAGTGGAGACCGTGAGGAGCGTCCCCGGCTGCCCAGCCGTCCTCTCCCTGGGCCTCCTGGCCGGGCGCTGTCTTGAGCCGCCACTCAGCGTGTCCTCCCTGACCGAGCGCTGAGCACATGTGGACCCTGCTGGCCCCAGGGCCTGAACACAGGAAGGGCAGTGGTCGCCAGGGCCCCCAAGCACTCAGACGCCCGGCTGGGGGGCGCTCCTCCGGGGACACGGAGCCCTCTGGCCTGCAGTGACCTGCAGTGGCCCTGAGCGCCCTCCTGGCCCCCCTGTTTGCCCCCTGCTGCTGTTGTTCACTGAGACCCACGGGGCACTGCAGCCCACTGGGAAGACTGTCGGGGGCGAGGGCGGGAGGAGCCTGAGCCGTGTCCTGAGTCCCAGGAGTGGCTGGGCAATCGGCCCCTGCCTGGGATGGCTGGGTGGTGTTTTGACTCCAGCCAGGAGCAGCCAGGAGGAAGGCAGCGGGCTCTGGGCGGGCGTGGGGTGTGGCCTCAGGGTGAAGCGCCCTCTGTCTGGTGTCGGCACCAGCAGGAGCTCCAGGGCTCTGCCAGTCACCCCCTAGGACCCCACAGGAGTGGGTGGCAGGGAGTTCTCCCCTTCACCAGGCAGGCGTCCAGTGGGGGTGCCGGCCTGTGGAAGGCACACGTCCAAGGGGTCCCGGTCAGCTGCTGTGGACACTTTTGTGGCTCTACCTGGCAAAGCCACGTGCCCAGTGCCTAGCGGTGCCCGTGGGTTCCCGGCACCTTGGCCAAGCCAGCAGGGAACGTGTCGGAGTGACCGACACTACCCACAGAGCAATGACAGTGCTGTGGTCAGACACGGAATGACAGCCAGCTGACCGATTCAGAGACTTGCGTTTCTAGGTAGGAATCGGAGGACGAGTGACCGGGCTGGAGACGGCGTGTCTCCCCTGGCCGCAGTGAGGTGGGCTCGGCTGAGTCACCGTGCGGAGCTGCCAGAGACAGCGACGTGCTCACCGCCCTGTCACCTGGGCTGCTCTGGGCACGTCCCGCTCTAACTCACTTTTCCTTCAAAAGCTGGAGCCCGGCCAGCCGGCCCCTGAGGCCCAGGCGGTCAGGGGTCTCACTGTGGAGTGGCAGAGCCAGCCACCGACCTGGGCAGCGGGCCCCAGCCCTGCCTAACGCCCTCCAGCTTCCTCCTCAGACCCCCCTGAGTGGACGGCGTGCGGGGCGGAACGTGGGGTCCCAGCACCCCATTGAGACATAGCAGCGAGGGGACACCTCGGAGCGCCGCCATGCGGAACGGATCCGTAGGCGAGTTCCCCTATCTTCACCTAAGCTTTTAACAGGGTCGTCTTGTGGGGTGACAGGACATTTTCGAATTGTAGATTTAGTTTCTCTGTGTGAGAAAGGCTTAAGGGGTCTCAGAACGTCTACCAGCTGACGGGCGGTGATGCATCTTCGAACACGTCTGTGGAAAAGCTACTCAAATCCGAACCTTTGATCCAGACGGGGAACAGCTCCCGCGATGGCCCATGGGGTTTGCCGGCTGCGCACACAGTTTGAATGGGGATATGGAAAATGCGTTTACCATTCAAATTTCAACCCAGTAAATGTTCTGTGTGACGCAACCCTTCGTCTACACAACAAATAACTTAAGGCAAGAGGAACTTAGCTCCGGAATAAGTAAAATTATTTAAATTCTAGGTAAATACATTGAGTGCACGGGTGGCTTGACTTTTAAAGTTCAGTTACATAAACGGAAGTTTTATGCATTCAATTTGGGAGAGCGCGTTTTCCAAGCAAATAGGGTTTGTGGTATTTTGCGCTCAAGGACCCCGGAGGAGGCTGGTGTCCTCAAAGGGACAGCCTCCCATGCGCAGGCCACCCCTGCAGATGGAGGGCAGGGGGCTGCTGGGGGCAGAATGTCCTGGCGTCTACATTGCTGTGGCCCGTCCACACCTAGCAGGTCTGCACTGCTGGCTGTGCCCTGGAGTCCCAGGTTCCCACTGCAGACAGCTGTACACAGCACACTAAGGGGCGCCCTGCACAGAGAAACGGGGTCACACAGCACCCCCAGTTCGCTGGACACCGTCGCAGTTCCACTGCGTCACACGTCAGCCACCACCTTCTCCGCTGCCCCAGGGACAAGTGAGGTCTGCTCTTCTCAAATCCCCTGCCACCTTGCCCTTGGCGACCCCATGTGCCACTTGGGAGGTGCCTGCTCTGGGCCTCACCCCTCCCCAACTCAGGGATCCGCTCACTGGCCTGCTTGGAGGGGCAGAGTGCGGCCCCCTGGGGGCTGTGGGCACTGCTGGGAGATGATCACTCGGCACGGCAAGGCCAGGCCGCTGGGTCTTTGAGCCTGACCTGCAAAGGCCTGTCTCCCCCTCCCCTCCCTCAGTCTCCGTCTGTCTGTGTCTCTGTCCCTCCCTCAGTCTCCGTCTCTGTCTCTCCATCTCTCTGTCTCTCTCTCTCTCATGCACACACACACACACACACACACACACACACACTTGAAACACATGTTTCACGAAACAGAACTTGCCCTTCCCAGGTGCACTGACTGATATTTCCATTTTGTTAAAATGCTAACAGGCATCGAGCCAGACTCACTGAATCGAAGTACTCTGACATTTTCCATCCACGGCCGGGCATGAGGGCCACCTTGCTCAGCGTGAGGATCACCTGAAGAGCCGTCAGGCGCCTGCCCCTACCTGGCTGCCCCCCACCTACCAAGGGGCTAGTGGCCCGGCGGGGCGGGGCGGGGCGGCTCCCTGCCCTGGCATCTTGCCGAGCTGCGGGCGAGCCTCCGTGCGGCCCGGCAGGTTGGCACCGAAGCACTGGGGTTGGTTCTCGGGGTCCTGATCTGTGGGGAGGGTGCGGCGCCTCAGTCCCCTCCCCAGGGATGGTGGCCCTGGTGGTGGCAGTTGTGACCCAGAGCCCTGGGGAGGAGAAAGGGGCAGGTAGACCCCTAGCCCTGGGGCGGGTGTGGCAGTGTCTTCCAGGGGACAACTGAACATAAGACTTGCTAATTAACTGTCTCAGAAAAGGTCTCCCTGTGCTCTGCTGCCAGCGGTCGCAGGCCAGGTAACGGCCTAGCACGTGGGCTGCTCCGACGCATCTGCAGGGGCCGCAGGGCGACCGCAGAGTGAGAGCCCAGGCGGCGCACGCGGAGGGATCCGCGCACCTTCAAACGACCGGTTTCGGCCCTGCCGAACCTTTAATAAAATGCTTCTCTCAAAGGAAATGCCACGTGGCTCTCCTGAGCTTGACGCGCAGACTGCCTCCAAAGGTCACCGGGCAAACAGTGGGAACGGGACGTCACGCGCGGTGCCGGAGGGCAGAGACCTCCGGCTGGGCGAGCTGGGGGCCCAGGCGGCGCTCCCCTCCCGCGGAGCTCGGTCTCTGCACAGGTCAGCGTGGGAAGAAAACACAGCTTCAGGCGCTCTGAGTTGGCGGTGTTTCGCTCGTGAACTCGCGTGTGTCCTGACACGTGTGTGTGCGTGCGCACGCGTGTTCTGCGGCGCACATGGCTGCAGGTGCAATTGTTGCATTTCGTGATGTACTTCTCCTTAGCAGAGCCTGAAATGGGGGTTCCCCTGACTAGTGGGGGGGCTCTCAGGGGAAAACAGGACGGGCGTGAGGGTGGGGCTGAGAACAGGCGTGGTTTCGGGGCGCCGAGTGCCCGGACCTCCCTCAGACCCGGCAGGCCTTCTGCACCCACGGTCAGCGCGGGCCATCGGCCTCCCTGGGTGGGCCTGAACCCTGGGCGGCTCGGGCGAGGGGCCCAGCCGCCCACGGCAGTCCCCAGGGGGGCTCCGGGAGTGAGCTGTCCGCACCTGCAGCAGGCGAGGAATGGCCACACCTGGTGGCAGAAGAAATTCGTTTGTGTGCCCAGCTCCCACCACATCTGCCACTGCAGCTCAGCCTCGTGGCCAACGCAGCCCTGTCCGCGTCGCTCGTAATTTGCCTTCCTGCCTGCAGTGTGACGAGTCCCACCGCCCCGCCTGCTCACCGAACCCGGGAGTGCGGCCGCTCGGGTGGGCCTGGAGTGGCGGGTGCCGGTGGTGGGGCATCGCGGTGGGCGGCGGGTGCCCCACTGCGCATGCGGTCCCACGCCTTGCCGTGGGGCCCCGGCCGTTTGGACCTGCCTCCTTCGCTGTGTGCCCGTTCGGATTCCTGCCCGAGTCCTATTGGGTCGTCCCTCTTTTCCCTATTGTTCGTAGGAGTTGTTTATATCTGCAGGGTATAGGCCCTTTGTCACTTCCGTATGTGGCTGTCTGGCTGCCTGCCTGCCTCGGACGGGCCCAGCCCAGAAGCTCGGGGTCAGGACACAGGACACTCCCATCCTAACCCTGGGGCTGTGGAGACAAGTGGCCTCAGCAGTGCCGGGTGGCCTGGCTCCCCGCTGTCCACACAGACTGTCCAGGGAGGCACGCAGGCCCAGGGTGAGAGCGTGTGAGAGCCCACACGCGTGCTCATGGGTGACGGTGCACGTGTGTGCGTGTAGATGTATAATACGTGCAGCGTGCATGCTGTGTGTGCACATGTGCCTGTGTCCCTGTGTGTGGTGTGCAGGGGACACAGCTCAGCCCCCGGGGATTCTGGGACGTCCTCTCACTCTGGGGCCTCCCACCCTGCAGTGTGAGTCTGGAAGCCCCGTGTGGGGCTGTGGCCAACCAGAACTCCTCTCAAGACGCGCCGGTGCCGGCGCTGTTCCTGGGCCCGAGACACACCTGGAACAGACCAGCGCCCTCCCCCAGCTGGGGGAGGCCGGGAATGGCGAGTGAAGGGGACCGCACCTGCTCCGGAGGCACCTGGCGACTGGGAAGCGGAGGAGATGTGACGGCACTGAGGCCAGCTCGCCTCGTGCCCTCGAGGCAGGTTCTGCGTCCAGCCCTGGGTCTCTTGTGACAGGTGGAGACGCCACAGAGCTGGGAGCGGGGGAGGGGGGGCCCAGGAGGGGTGCTTAGCGGGGCAGGGGTGGTGGTCAGGCCTCAGCGCTAGAGTCTGGCCACATAGGGTGTCCTCGGGGGAGCTGACGGGCAGGTGAGGGCTGGAGAGAGGCGGGCAGGACGGGGCAG
>NW_006440135.1:4176195-4186030 GCF_000325575.1 Pteropus alecto | reverse complement strand
CATCCCGGGCCCGGGGCGCTTCCCCTTCGCGACGCCCTGCCCCGGGCGGAGCCTCGCTCTGGCTAACATTCTGGTCCATGGCAACGGCGCCTCCAGGGAGCCCTGCACCCCAAGGAGTGGCTGACTGCCAGGTGGGCACGGATGTGCGAAGCCACCCCTAACACGAGGTGTCGCTGCTGCACCAAAGGCCTGAGAGAAAGGTCTGCGGGGTCTCCCGCCACCGGCCTGGGGGTGTCTGCCGTTTGGGCTCGCCCCCGGGGACGCGCTCCAGATCGCCAGGCGCACGCTCCCCGGTGGCCTGGCGTCCACGTGAGTCGGCACGAGGGACCGGGACCCACGGAGGGCAGCAGTGGTGGCAGCCACGCGACCGCAGAGTCTGTTCCCTCAGCGACAAGGACGTAGGTCACACCCCGCCACACACAGCGGACCCCGCCCCCCCTCGGTGGCTATGCGCAGATGGCGTGCGAGGGTCGCGGAGACACGAAGCCCCCTGCTTTGTCGCCTTTGGCAGGCTTCTTCCTTGTCACTGTGCAAAATTAGGCAAAGCCTGACATTTAGTTTTTTTAATATGAGCAAAATAAATGACCCAGGAAGCCACTGTGCGCGCTGGGGCCCGCGGGCGCGTCCACAATGACCGTGATTCACCGCGGCACCCGGGGGAGCGAGGCCCGGGCTCCGGGCGGTGGCTGGGTCGGGGGCTTTACACGAGCAGAACATGACATTTCTACCAAGTTACACGGACACAGGGCGGACGGCAGGTGCCCTCCCACAGCACGGAAGGCATGACGTCGGAAGGGAGGGCCCCGCGCGTCCCACGCGGCGGGGTCAAGGGCAGCGCAGCCGCTTCTCCGAGCTCAGGGTTCCATCTCGGCTGGCGCGTCTCCACAGCGGTCGGCCTCCCGGGTCTTGCTTCTCACGGGTCTACACTAGGAGCCAGTGGCGCAGCTGCAAAGAAAATGTTTGTTTTTCAGAAGTGGAGTGCCTGGCAGCTGGGAGAGGCCTCAGCCGACAGGACGGCGAGGACGCAGTGGGCAGCTAATGGGGCTGGGTGGGCATAGCGCCTGGGGCGCCACAGACCTGGTGCCCACTGAACCTCACTCACCTTCATGAGTCATTGCTTGAGCAAGAGAATTCGGGGAGATGTCTGCAGCGAGGGGTCCGCCCACGGACCAGCGCCCTCCGTGGTCCCCCGACAGTGTGATACCAGCTGCTGGCCACACCTGGGGCTAGTCCCAGAGCGCACCCCATCGGCCCGCGCATCCCCTGCAGTCCTCCCCATCCCAGGTCCCCGAGGCCACTTTCCTGGGGGCGCCGGTCCTCCCCAGTGAAACGCTGTGCCCCGCAGTTCCAACTGGCTCATGTGCCTGTCATAGGTGTGTGAGCAGGCCTCCTCTACAGCTCAAGACGGATGAGATGACAGGACACTATTAAGCTTTCCGGCAAATGTCATCGCCTGTCATTATGCAGCTGGGAGTCCAGCCTATTTTTGAGCACAAGCCCTTCGATCACACTAAAGGGCAAGAACTGGGTTTTTAAACACTCAAAACAACAGCAGGCACGGCTTCCTTGGGACCCAGCCACCCTGGGGACAGGGAGATGCTTGGTCTGCCACAGGTTGCCGGGAACACGCCACACCCCGAGTGAGTGCGACTCTCGGATTTCAGGGCAGCTCAGTAAGAAACGTCTTTGAAGTGACATATGCAACTTACAGTGATGCGCATTTCACAAAAAAACAGGCGGACCAAATGAAACCTCCAGGGACGAAGTGAAAGTGTAGTTTTCAGCAAAGTGGGATCCAGCCAGGGGGACAAAGGCAGGAGGACGTGGTTTACACGGTCACTGTCGTGCAGCCTTCAGCGTGGGTGACCCGCAGCCACACACAAAGACACTTCTGATCAAGATGGAGTAACAGGGACTGAATCTATTATTCTGCCATCTGAAACAGCCCCAAAGAACCAAATGGACAGAGTGATGGGTTTTAAGACTCAAGACATCGGATGACAGAGAACAGTGATCCGGAGAGAGAAACACAGGTGCCACCAGGTTGCTGCTCGTAGCCTGGAGGGGACCTGCAGGCTGTGGCACGGGGGACGGGAGCCCATGGAGCAGCGAGCCCGGGCCGGGCAGATGGGGATGGGGCCGGGGGGCTGGGGAGGGGGGCTGGGGGGACGATAGCCCTAGAGTGTGCAGGGCGAAGTGCCCGAGAGAGGAGACATGCACGGGGAGCACAGGGTCCCCTGAGGGCTTGGCTGGGGGCTCAGTGCACACGAGGCTACGGGGGACCCCGACGAGATCCTGCTTCGGGGTGCAGTGCTCGCGAAGGCCTTACTGCATCAGCGGCAAGTAACGCACCCCGCGCGAAATGCTGCCTGGTCCCACCTGCCGAGTCTTAAAAAGCAGGTGCCCAGGAGATCGCACTGTCCACAGGTGACTCGACCATGTCCCGGAGCAAACCTGAGGAATATTTCAAGGGTGCAAAATCACCCAGGTTCCAACAAGGTAGAACTCGCGACATGTGGAATCCAGTTAAAAATCACCAGACATCAAAGCGGCAGCAAAATTCAGCCGCGAGAGAGAAAATACAACCAATGGAAACTACCCCAGACCTGGCGAATGTTACAAAGAGCCGACGAGGACATTAAAACTGTGATCATAACCCCAAAAGCGAGGTAGAGACAGGAACGCTGTGAAAAGACCCAAACTGAACTCCCTAAAGACGACAATGTGTGGGGCGAGAAATACTCTAGGTGTCGGCCGAGTGGACGCTGCGGAGGACAAGGGGAGCCGGCTGACGGCGAAGCCACGGAAAGCAGAAGGGGACCACGCGCAGAGGCAAGAGGGTTAAAGGGTCCGTGTCCTCGGAGGCCTCGAAGGGGCGGAGCAGGAGAGATGCTACAGCCCACAGCCGAAAGTCCCAAGCCGTCTGAAAACGACGCGCTCAGAGCTGCGAGGGGCTGGATGAGCCAGGTCAGCAGCTGGGTGAGCGAGCAGGTGCACCGTAGCTGCACCCGCGGGACGACGCGCCCAAAGCCGTCAGCCAGCGCGACACCCTAGTTATAGAGTAAAAACCGCCGAGCCCACACCCGGTGCAACAAAAACACGCAGTAAGACAAGGGACAGTTCCGACCAGGTGCCGGTGGCGCTGCCTGCAGGGGCCGGGCGGGCAGCTGGACGGGTGTGAGGTGCCGGCACCGAGGGGTTCCCGTGGGAGGTCACGAGGGTTATTTTATTATGTAGATGAGTAACTAAGAAGTAGCCCCGTGCGCTGATAACGAGAGAGGGTTGTGCGATGCGCATCCGAGACGCAGAATTTAAGAAAATGTCTGAAAGACGGTGGGACCCGGAAGGCCCGGGGCGGGTCCCACACCAGCCCCGAGGTAACGGGGAGGCGAGAGGCCGGCTGTGCAATTCCCAGAAGTGACCCAGGAAATGGACCCACAGACCCTGGACACACAAGATATCTCAAGAGGGACAAATAAATAAATAGAACTATTTGTAATATCTTTATGATAATGTAGATAAAAATAAACCTATGACAGACACATCAGAACTGCAGCACCAAAAGCACAGGGAACGCGAAAGTGTCCCAGCCCACGGCAACCGTGCCCCGCAGACCGCGAGGTCTGTGACAACTGACACAGCGGTGGAGAACTAACGTCCTCAAGATGCCGAGAGACCGTAGCCGCCAACCGGAAAGTCTCCTTCCCGAGCGAGGGCGGAAGAAAGACGTTCGAGACTCTCGGAAGAGTGGATGTTCACCAAGAGCCTTCTTAGAGGAATGTCGGAAGGATTTATTTTGAAAAGCAAGAAGATGATTCTCAAAGGAAAGATGCATATGCTGATAAAATACGACGAACAAAGATTAGACGTGCACAGCAATCCTAGGGAACACGTCTATCCAAAATAGCAATAATAACAATAACAATAATAAAAAAGACAGAAATAGAGTATTGGGCACTCATAGCATATTCGTCAGCAGAAAGAAGATTTAATCTGTAACATTCAGAATGGGGGCTGAGATTTGTTTCACTTCATGCCTGGACTGAAATATGCATGGCACAATTTTAAGCACAACTATTAAAGGAATAGAATAAAGTATATCAGTTCTAAACAGATATAGAAAAAAAGACAGAATAAGGAAAAAACCCCTCCAAACAATCAATCCACATAAAGGCAATAAAGTAAAAAAAATAAACATTAAAAAAATGGGACAAATGGAGTTATAAAGATAGTAAAATCCAGACTAAATATGTCAGTACTTACCACAAATAGAAATGGATTCATCTGCCTGTCAGAGTAAAAAATTCCAGGTATACGCAAGTTTTGAGAAAGATAGCCAAATTGTAAGAACCCTGAGAAGTTGACAGTTAAGAGCTTGCAGGAGATATTTCGGGTCACCTCAAAGACGCCTAATGCAGCTGTATTAGTCTCAGACAAAAAGGACTTTAAGAGTAAAAGCATCACAATGGGGAGAGGACAGCTCAAGTCACCAGGAAGGTGTGACAATTCTAAACGTGTATCTACCCCAGAAAACAGCCTCTTATCGTATGAAACAAAAACAGGTCCATCTGCCGGGGAAAACTGGATGAATTTGCTCTCAAGGTGCGATACTCCATAAACATCTCTCTGCTCATGGTGAAGCAGAGTTAAATCAACAAAGCTGTAGAAGATTTGATATATTAGGATGCATAAACCTAATCTAACGGATGGAAGGAGAATTGTGTGTCGATCGTTAGATATACACACTCATCTAAAGATACACGTACTATTTATAAAGTGATCTGGAACTCGGCCATAAGGAAGTCTCAACATACTTCAAAGAATAGGTAGCATAGATGTCTGAGTGCAATGTCGTTAAGTTAGTAATTAATAACAAAAAGATAAATAACACATCCCCATACATTTAGGAATTTAAAGCAGACTCGAAGAAGTCACAATGATAACGAAAATATGCTTAGAACTAAATGATAAGAAAAGTACTGTTAAAAGCTGTGGAATGCAGCCAACAGAGTCTCTGGAGGGAAATTCATAGCCTCGAATGCTTATGTTAGAAAAGAAAAAAAGTTGAAAATTAGTGATCCGAGGTCTAAATTTAGCTGTTGGCGAAAGTATAACAGAATAAACCCAAAGAAAGAAGCAGGAAGAAATGATAAAGACAGGCGTGGAGCCCAATGAGAGAGAAAGCGGAGTGAGAACAGCACCCCGCACCTGCTTCAGCGGAAGTTCTCCGTCCCCGCGCCTCCCCGCTGGCCCTGCCCCAGTCCCGCCCCTTAGACGGGTTCGGGCGGGCGCGTCTGATCCTGGAAGGACTGGTCATCTGCAGCCACAGCTGACGTCAGCGCCCTGAGTGGGTCCTCACCTGGGCTGGCCATCCTGTGGGGTGGTGGGAGAGGGGGTGCCTGCCAGGCCACCTCCTGCCAGCTAGCTGTGTGACTGCGGGGGGTTCCTCAGCCTCTCTGTGCTTCAGGGGCCCCACCTCGGTAGAGAGAGCGACGACTCACCTGGTAGGCCGTGGGAGTTAGAACGTGCCGCACATTTACTGTCTCTGAACGGCTTCAGGACCATTTCTGCACCTGCTCTAGAGCAGGTGGCAAACAGGTGTGGAAGCTCACACAGCTCAGATGGCTCCCAGAGGTAAAGCGAAGGAAGGAATAAATGGTGCCCCAGGCCTGGTGGACCCCCACTCTCCCCCACCTGGAGCCTCCCCTGCTCTCCCCCAGTCTCCCTGCCCAGCCCGCCCCTGACATAGCAGTGAGTGAGTGACCCTGTCAACTGTCATCAAGTCCCGGCTCCAGACCTCCCGGAGCCTCTCCTGCTCCGCTGACCTTCTCCTTTGCTTGTCCCCTGGGAGGTGGGCCCTGCTCTGCCCACCCCTGGAGCCTTTCCCTGTGCTGCGCCCCACCTGGAATGCAGACCCCACCCCGCACACAGGTGTCTGCTCAGATGCCACCTCGCTGGGGGCTCCTGCCCTAAGCCAGGCTCTGTCCCGTCTCTCTCCTGGTGCCCACCTGCACCTGGGGCATTCGCCTGCTGCCCACCCCTCCTCAGGACAGGGGTCTCGGAAGGTGATCTCGGGGAACATTTGCTGAATGAATAAATCAGCCTCCTAGCTTTCCTGTGATGCTCTGCCTGCGTCCTGGCCGAGGGGACAGGGGACGCTCACTCACCGTGAACTGGCGCACCTCCCCTCCGTCCACCAGCTCGTGCTCCTTCTCGGGCGTGATAGCGTAGGCCACTTTCTGGGAGAGACAGAGAGAGCGTGGGCTCCGGGTGAAGGTGACCCCAGCGGCCAAAGCTAGGCCCCAGGGTCCCTGAAGCTCCCGCCCACGCGGGAGGGAGGCACTGGCCTTCTGCCACGCTGATTCTGGAAGCTGGCCTTCCTTGCCCGCCTGCCCGAGCGCCCACACCGGCTGGTCCTCCAGGCCTGCCTCTCACAGCCGCATTCTCGGACGCCGAGGCCAGCTTTCCTCGCCAGCGTCACAGCCCCAGGGGACCTCCCCACAGTCCTGCCCGTCTTGGCTACTGACTGAGCATTTATGTGGCCGATGTTCAGAGTGTGGCCGGGGAGGTGACGGGTCACCGGGAGTTGCCGGTGGCCTCATGATCGGGTGCCCGGGCGGGGCGGGGCCCTGGGCACAGCTGTACCTCGCGCAGGGACCCGGGCAGGCTGCAGAGCTTGTAGGCTGCGTAGACAGGCACGAGAGACATGGAGGATGCGGCGACAGCCCAGCCCAGCGCGTTGGCCCACTCGGGGAAGACGTAGTCTCCGTAGTGCGGGGGTCTGGAGGTCACGACGCTGACCACGACCACAAACTGAAACCGAGGGCAGAGGTCAGGCGGCAGCGACTGGCCGGCGGGCATGGGGGCGCCTGGCCTCCACGGCTCGAGGGGCCCCGCTGTCGCGGACAGCGCTGGCCAGCTGTGTGTCCTCTCGGTTCTTGGTCTGACTGGTGTCGCTCTGCCCGTGGGACGGGTCACTCCTGAAGGTCCAGACTCTCTCCGGCCTCAAGGCAGAAGTCCAAGGCCTCGCTCCCCCCGGGTCTCATGGGGATGGGGGACGCCTTCAGGAGGTCAGGAGACTTCAGGGGCCAGCCCGTCCGCCCGGAGCCCACCTCGGAGAGCCTGGTCTGCGGGCAGCATGGAGCACCCCAGGCTTAGGCACATTTACTCCAGGAACACCCGCGGGCGGCCACCACGGGCCTGGGGCAGAGCGGGGAGCCCCCCGGCCGGCGGCCCCTTACCAGGAGGAAGCAGGGGCTGACGAATTTCCAGCACAGCCGCCAGTAGAGGCTGGGCCGCTGCCCGGTCATCTGCTTGATGTCATCGCTGAACTGCCACACGCCTGGGGGCCAGCCGAGCAGGACAGTCAGGGCACGTGCCTTGTCCTCGCTGACCCCCGGACCGCTCCTGCGGGGGCCAGCCCACTGCAAACCACCCACACGTCCCTGTGGTGACGCTGGGTGACATCTGCCCCTCGACCCTGACGGTCCGTCCCTCAGGGAGACCTGTGGGGCCCCAGTGACCGCTGTCCGGCCTCCTCCCGCCTGAGGTCCGCCTCCCAGGGCTGTCTCCGCCTTCTCTCTGAGTCGCTGTTTTACCTTAAAAACACTGTGGCAAAGTGGACACGATGTAAACTTGCCCCCGCAACCATTGTAAGCGCACGGTTCCACGTATGAAGTGCGTTCACACTGCTGTGCCGCCGTCACCACCGTCACGTCCAGGACTTTGTCCTCGTCCCAGTCTGAACCTCTGTCCCCGTTAAACACTCACCCCCCCCGCACCCCAGCCCCTTGCGAACCACCATCTGCTGTCCCTGTGAATCTGACCCTCCAGGGACCTCGTGTGAGTGACGTCACATGACGTTCGTCCTTTTGTGCCCAAAGTCCCCCGTGTGGCAGCCCGGGTCAGCATCCCTTCTTTTTAAGGGCTGAACACCACTCTGCTGTGTGCACGATCATTACTTTTGAAGAAAATCTGTTTCTAGGTGACCGGGACTTCCTCCGGGAGCCCGTCCATGTGGTTTCTCCCGGCCCGAGTCCGGCCCGGCCTCCGGTGTACGGCCTCGGCCAGTCCGCCGAGCGCGCGTGGGCACGTGAGCGTCGCATGTGGGGACATGTCAGAAAGTCCGTCGTCACATGTCGACCCGTCATTAGAACCCTTGACACGGAGATGGCCCGAGAGGCAAAGGGGCACGGAGAAGGGGGACCCAGAGGCCAGCAGAGAGGGGGGAGAGCGTCCACCTGCGGCCCCTCGGCCCCTCTGGACTCAGCCCCTTGAGCGATCCGGGCCGGCCCTGCTTGGCGTGGGGCCATCTGCTCTCGGACCCACAGGGCCCTTGTGCCCTAGACGGCGGCGCATCCCGGAGCGATCCGACTGGAAACGCAGGTTTCACTTCATTTAGATCACGGGGACGTGGGGGCTGTTTGGAGCAGTAACGCAGGCCTCTGACCCGGAGGCTGTGCGGTCCGGCCACCACTGCCCGGCCAGCTTCCCTCCAGCCTCGCCAGCACGGAGTTCACGGCTGGGGCCCTTCAGAGGTGCCCCCCTTTCTCCGTGAGCTGTTCCTTTGAGGGTGGGTATAAGGTGGCACACGGAGTGGTTCCGGGTGCCAGTGCAGGCACAGAGCTCGACGTGCCCCTTTCTGCAGGAAGCGAAACCACTGAAAAACGCTCTCAGGTGCGTCCCCCGCCAGGCTAAGCCCCTCGAAGCCAGTGCGAGTTTTAGGCTGCAGTTTCCCGGGCTCTGAGGCAGAGACGTGACCGGGTGCCTCTGCGGCATGCGGGGTCCCGCCGGGCCGGGTGTGAGCAGCACCGCGGGCCCGAGCCTGGCGCACGCGTGCACAGGGCAACGTCGTGCTGCCAGAGCTTCCGCGCCAACTCCCCCACGCCGCCTGGCCTGCCGAGCTCGGCAGCACCGCAGCCTTTTACGGAAGAGAAGCGGAGGGTGCGAGGCGCGGGCCGCCCAGCCAGCGCGCGGGGTCAGCGGGGCTCCTCTGGCTCCTGCTGCTGCCGTTAACCTATGCTGGGACACCGCCCCAGGAGGGCAGGGGGCCAGGCCTGCAGGTGGTGCCGAGCCTCGCCTGGGGCCGCCGCCCGCCAGCAGGTCAGAGTCCTAACTTGTGACCGAGTGGCTGGACCGAGGCGGGTCTGGGGTCTGGGCGCAGCGGCGTCCCTGAGGGATCAGGGTCCTGCGCCTGTAGGAGCCAGTGCGTGAGCAGGGGCGCTCTGGGACACGCCGGTTGGTGGACGGCATTTGTTGACCATGTTGCCCAAGGGGGACCTGGCTCAGCTGGTCGTCTGGGGTCTCAGTGCTGGCTGCCTCCTGGCTGGCTGGGCAGGGGCCTTGCCCTGGCCAGCAGTAGTGTCCCAGTGTCCCAGGGACCCCTTCTTTCTCAAGAACCAGTCAGGATGTCCGCACGGCATAACTGTGTGGCCACATGGGATGCCTCTGACCGCAGGAAGGATTTGGGGTGCCATCTGGGCTGTCTTCACCAGTCCGAAGGAATGACGGTTGCCAGGCCCCCTGTCCTCTGTGATGCAGTCTCCACGACTTAAGCTCTCTGGACCTCACAAGTGTCCCTGTTCAAGCCGGCTTCACCCAAATGGAAGCCGCACGGCCATACAGCAAGGGGATGCCACGCCCACGATCACAGAGATAGCACAGGGTCTCCCGCCCGCTGACGCACGGGGCCCCGGGATAGGCCCCGTCCTTACCGTACAGCCAGGCTACCCCGATGGCCTCGATGAGCACTCCGAAGAGGATGGACGTGCCGGCCGCGAAGTGGTCCAGCAGCGTGAAGACATAGATGCCACCCTGGAAGAGGGGGCGCCTGCTG
>NW_006440135.1:4169845-4176171 GCF_000325575.1 Pteropus alecto | reverse complement strand
CTGAACTCGGGGTGCCCGGTGTGGCATGCCTGGCCCACGAAGGCCATGTCCACAAAAAGCTTGCCTCGAAATATAAGCCCGGCCTGTGGACTCGCATCACGGGCAGATTCTGTTCTACACCCTGCAAAGTCCGATTTGAGTCACTAAAATTCAAGTCACACGCAGCTTCTTAGGGACGTGTCCACTATTCGAAAATAGAAGCAACCTCTCCTTTAGGGCTCCCGCTGACATTAGCGATGAGAGCAACCAGATGCCAAGCTTGGCAGAGCCTCTGTGGGAAGGGGAGGTGGCCTGGGCCCCCTGCACCCGAGCACTGGCCTCATGCCAGCCCCCTAATCCAAGGGGCAGGCGGCTGAGCCAAGGGCACAGCTAGGGAGCTGTCCAGGTGCTGAAGTAACTCAAGACCAAGTTCCACATGGGTCGCAGCTACTTCACATGACTGTGGCTACTCCATGTGACCAAAGCTACTCCACGTGACCTCGGCTACTCTGCATGATTACCCACAGCTACTCCGCATTACTACAGCTACTCCATGTGACCACAGCTACTCCACATGACCACCCACAGCTACTCCACACCACGGCTACTCCATGTGACCACGGCTACTCTGAGTGTGACCACCCATGGCTACTCCACGTGACCACACCTACTCCACATGACCACCCACAACTACTCCACATGACCACAGCTACTTCATGTGACCACAACTACTCTGTGGCTACCCCTTGTGTGACCATAGCTTCCTGCGTACTATAAGAGTCGTTCTTGGGGACACGGCTCTTGGAAGTGCTGCACTCTGGCATGACGGCACCAGCCACACTGCGCAGTGCCGAGTGCTAAGGAGGCATCGTCGGGCGGAGCTGAGCCTGTACGTACGTTGGTGACGCAGAAGAGGGAGAGCAGGAAGGTCACCAGGACGATGAAGAGGGTGAAGAGCTCCCGGTGCCTGTGCAGCAGCTGGAATTCGTCCGTGAGCCCGGTGATCACCGACTCCATCCCGCCCATCTGCAGCCAACACAGAGCAGGGGGCGCGCTGGGGGGGCACACGGCGCCAGCCTAGGCACCAGCTACGTGTGGCTCAGACGGTACACCCGGAAAATGGACACGCAGGGCAACCTGCACGGTGTCCCGGGCACAGAAAGCCCTAAGGACAAGACAGCCCTCACGAGAGCTTCTCGTGACACGGCCACTGGAGAAAGGGGCCAGCGGGTGGACGCTCTGTCCCCAGCGGTCATTTGCTCAGCCGCTCTGCAGTCCCTGGCGGGGAGAAGCACTATGTGGCTAACGCCGTGCCACGCACTGTGCCGCCGCGAAGGGCAGCCGTGCCGGACTTCCCAGCAGACGCCTCTGCCACAGGCCTGACTGCGGTCTGCTCCCAGGAGCACGGGCCTGGCCACCGGCTATGTGCTCACCGACGAAGGCCTACGGACCCCGAGCGTCATCGTGATGGGGGGTCACCCCTGAGGACCCTCTTTGCCTCACTCTGCTGAGACCGCCTCCCCTGGGAAGTGCTGTCATGGCTTCGTCCCCACCAGACACGTCCAAGGGCGTGGTCCGCCTCGTGGGGTGGTGACCCGGCTGGTGGGAGATGGAGGGCAGGGCCAGGGAGCGCGACCTGCATTCTCCTGGGGAGGGACCTATGGTTCTCTGCAACTTCCAGGAGGCTCAGGTGAGCAAGGCATCCACGGCCCGTCACAGTGACCCTGAGGTCCTAGCTGCTGGTCGCCAGCAGGTGATGGGGAAGGTGGCTAAGGAAGTCCGGCAGACCAAGGCCCCCACCCCCTTATCCCCTAGCACCCCCCACCCCGCTGCCCGCACACGCGCACACGGGGCTGCACACAAGATGGTCAGTGGGCCAGGCCTGGGCTGCGGCTGGAGCCTCCTGCACCCTATCCGTGAATGCCTGCATTCCTCCTGCACCCTATCCGTGAATGCCTGCATTCCTCCCAGGGGCTAGGGTGTCAGGGAGAGTGACAGCTCACGAGGGACCAGCCCTCATCTGTGTGGTCACTTCGCACTGCCCTCCCAAGCTGCCCTCTCGCTGCGTGCGCTCAGGGCCTGTGGCAGCTTCAGCAGGGGGCACTGCTGGTGCCCCCGAGGGAAGGAGAGACAGGCTGGTCCAAGCACCCCATCCCGGAATGGGGTTCGGGCAGTTGCGGGGCCCCTGCCGGCGGCCCGCACGGGGCTGTGTGCGAGCGCAGGCCCTCTGGGGGATGGCCCGGCTGCTGGTGGTCCGGGCAGGAGGTGCCACGGTCACTCACCGCGCTGTCGATCCCCAGGGTGAGCAGCATGACGAAGAAGACCGCGGCCCAGGCCGAGGACAGCGGGAGTGTGGCCAGCGCCTCGGGGTAGATGATGAAAATCAGCCCGGGCCCTGAAAGCAGACCCTCCGGTTGCCACCGAGCTGCAGTGTCACAGGCGCCCTCCACCCCCCCGAGGCTGTGGCCCCTTCAGGCGCCTCCAGACCCAGCGGCACGAAAGCCCACGCCGGCTCTCCTGTGCTGCCTCCTATGCGCTCGGCAGACACCTGGCCCTGACCGTGATCCAGGCCGCTCCTGTGCCTCGCCGTCCACCCTGGGACAGGAGCGGAGGGGCTTCCAGGGTCCGGCCTGGGTCCCTGAACTCAGGGGCGCCTCCGGGCTCTGTCCCCGGGCAGGGCGCAGACGCCCACGGGCATGCCTGCATGTTCACACTACGGTTCACGTGTGACACGCCAAAAACATTTTCCTGGGCGGCGGATCACCCCATGAACGTCCTCAACAGCACATGCCGCCGGGGACGGCATGGCACGGGCGCTCAGCAGGTGGCTGGGGAGGCGCGTGGCCTGCTCACATGGGGTGGCCCTCTCACCACCCTGCACACCCGCTGGGCCAGGACGGGGTGCTGGCAGCCACCGTGCTCTGTGGCCCCAGCGGGCGGGGTCTGGCGCAGGGAAGGCCTGGGCTGGGCGGAAGGAGGGGGATGGGAGCAGTAGCCCTCAACCAAGGTGAGATGCGGCTCGGCCTCAAATTATCCCCAAGCAAACAGTACTCCCACGGGCAGTGGGCAGCCGCTGGGCCGGGTGGTCAGCGTGGGCAGACGCACACACAGCTGACCAGCAGGCCTTCGCTTCCGGAGCGAGGAGTCCAGCCTGTCCGAGGTCCCCAGGCTGCGGGGACCATTCTTCAGGGTAGGATGGAGGCCAGAGCTGGCGCCTCCCGCAGGCTCCAGGCCCTGCTGTGGGGCTGGGCCCCGGGTTCCCGACGCTCCCTTAAGGCAGGGCCAGGGGCTCTTCCAGACGCTCTGAGCTCTGCGTGCGTCAGCCACGAGCCCGGGAGGAGCTCCTCAGCTCGGCCGACCTAATGCCAGCACCCTCACCTTTCATTTCCGGGCCTGAGTTAACATTTCACCCTGTTTTCCCGAGCATTAGAGCTTCGGGTGACATTTACTTTGCTCGCCGTGCACGTGCAGAGAGGATGCACTGCCAGGAGTTGACGGCGGGTTCCGGGCTACTGCTGTTTACCGTCATAAAGGGCACGAAGCGGGGAGCGCGCGTCAGCGAGCGAGTAAATTCCAGCGCTCCACCTTTGCTCACGCTCGCCCACCTTTGTTAGGTTTCGTTCCTGGAGGAAAGAACGTGGACGTGGAAACACGCGTTCCAGCCCCCGTTTCCTGCGTGATCTCAGGGGGTCTGGGAGTCTGTTTCCTACGTTCAAAGTGGGGGTGCGATGGGATGATGAAGCAGCCCCTGGCCGCCCTCTGACGCCCGCCCCCAGCCCTGAACAGCCCCCTGACTGGAGAGTTCAGAGACCAGAAGTTGAGGAGGCAGCACTGCTGGGCTTTTCCGAGTCTAAGGACCGGCCCCCAGTAGCGGCAGGGACGTCCCCACCAGTGGGAGGAGAGGAGGAGGCTTGCAGACTCAGGGCGCAGACACCCCTGAGCCAGGGGACAGCCTCCAGGGGGAGGCCCCTCACCACTCAGCCGCAGAACAGTACTAAAGGCAGGCGAGGGGTGCAGCCATCTCAGGGGACCTTGGACCCTGGGCTGACCCAGTCAGGGCTGCCCATGCCTCGGTTTCCATCACGGACTAGAACCACAGAGACCCCTGCGTGCCCACGGGCTGCAGCAGCCGGAGTGCCCGCCTCAGCACCCACATCCGTGCCCAGCCTCCCGCATGCCCTGCCTGTCCGCTTCCTGCTGGGCCCGAGCCTGCCCTGCGCCCTTGTGCCCTCTGCCCGGCCAGCTCCTGGCGCAGCCCCATGTGCCTGAGATTGCAGAGGTTTCTCGACACCATTCGATCCCTTCTGAACACGTCACGGTCACCGGGCGTTGGGAGGGAAAGGCTTTGGGGCGGATTCGCCACTCACGCAGAAGGCAGCCTGCATCTTCCCGCTGACCGCGCCCAAGTCTGCAGCCTCGCTGCTTGGAAGAGCTCAGCGCGCTCCCCGCTCAAGGCTTAGACAAGGACCCAGGGGATCCCGAGTGACAAGACAATGACAACACCCACCCCAGAGATAGGGAACCAGAGCCTCGTCCTGCAGCCTGAGGGGCCTCTGTGAGGGGCAAGGCACCACCGGCCACGTCGTCCTGCAGAGGGGACGGGGCGGGGGCAGCGCGATGCAGGGAAGGGTGCGTCCCCCCTCGTTACGATCTCGCAGTGGGTTCTCCAGGGGGACACGTGCGGCTGCTCAGGCCAGCCACTCCGACGGGTGGGACCAAGGCCCGCGCCCCGCCCCGTTTCCAGACCTGGCCCGAAGGGCGGCAGTGTGGGCCCAGCCCGCCCTGGGCCACGCCCTGGGCCACTCACCGTCCTTGGCCACGTCCGCGATGGGCACGCTGTGCTTCTGGGCCATGTACCCCAGGAAGGAGAAGACCACGAAGCCGGAAGAGAAGCTCGTCAGGGAGTTGACTGAGGTGGTGATGATGGCATCTCTGGAACGAGCACCATGCCCATGCTGGAGCGCCGCTTTGCCTGCGAGCGCACCGGCCCCTCCTACTGCCCGGCGGGTGGGGACGGGGCCTCCCACTGGGACCTCGGGCTCCAGGCTGGGGCTCCGGTGCATCCCTGCCGTGACCAGCCGCTTGTGTCTCCTGGGACCAAGAGGCTCCTGGGACACACGACTCAGCGCTGAAGGTGAGACAGTCCCCACCAGCAATGTGGGGGCTCTGGGTGGGCAGAACCTACGACCTTGGGGGGCCCCACTCACACTGGGGGTGGCTGGTGGGGGAGATCTTGTTGGAATGCAGGTTCTGCAGGGGGAGGGGCAGGCGGTGCCTTTCCCAGCTGCCCCTGGAGGCAGGAGCCGCTGGTCTCGGACCCCACTCAGGGCTGGGGCGGGGCAGCCCACGTGGAGGGACGCCCCGGAGTGCCCAGGCCTGGGGGCACAGGGGGGCTGCGTGGGGCTGTCTCGTGGGGCTGTCTCGGGACATGCTCCGTGGGATCCCGGCCCCGGCCCGTCTGGCCATTTTGCTGCATAGACTGTCTTTGTATTTTTACTGCATTTTGTTCTCTGTGTGAAAACGTATACACGACCCGAGATGGTCAAACAGAGCAGGTCCCAGATCAAAGTCTGCTTCTGTTTCTAGAAGGGTTCTGGATTCAGCACGTAGCTGAAGGTCACGCAAGTCATTCTGGGCCGGGTGGCACAGCCAAGATGCCATCAGGGCTGTGGGCACGCAGCGTTGCCACTTCCTTGCCTGTCCCGTTCCCGGCCACCTGGGTGCCTCTGCACAGCGTCTGGGACAGCCCCCGGGACCCAGGCTCCGGGGACACGTGGGTGCTTCTTCATGGGGGGTCAGGGGAGGGGCTTGACCCTGTCCGAGTTCTGGGAGGACGGGCTGCAGGGGTCTGGCAGGGGTGGCGGCGGGAGGCGGGGGCGGGGAAGGGAGGCAGGGGCCAGGCGGTGCAAGGCAGGGCCTGGGGCGGGGGGCTGCTGCATTTGGAATCCCTGCAGGGAGGCGACACCCCTTCCCAGGTTTCATCCCCTTCCTGAAAGCAACCATCACGCTTTGCCCGCAGCTTCTCAACTAACTTCCCCCTAAGAAGCACTTGGCTCAGAGGTTCGCACACAGCTTACCGCCCGCGCTTCATCCGGGTCCCCCTGTGATGTCCGCCCCCCCCTTCATCCGGGAACCCCCTGCGACGCCCCGCCCCGTGACGCTGCAGCCCCCCTCCCTCCGACGGTGCTCAGCACCTACCTGTAGCAGTTGTTGGTGAATTCGTTGTAACTGGAGAAGGCGATGAGCACCCCAAACCCCAGGCCCAGCGAGAAGCATATCTGGGTGGCGGCGTCAATCCAAACCTGCAGCCAGGGCGAGACGCCGCTCTCAGGCCGCGGCCAGCGGGC
>NW_006440135.1:4161052-4169052 GCF_000325575.1 Pteropus alecto | reverse complement strand
GGGGGGCCCCGGTTCCGGCAATGCTGGCCGGCCTCAGCCTGGCCGGGCCGACGAGCGGGGACTCGGGGCTCAGGGCGGCATGCCCGGTGCGTGACCGAGCCCCGTGGGACCGGCAGCCCGCTGCCTTCCTGCAGGAAGCAGGTCCGCGGCACGCGAGGGCGACGGGCAGCGTGGCCCCTTCTATCCCTGCAGAGACCCAGCAGGCGACCTGCTCCGCCACCTTCCTTCGTCCGGTCCATCAGCGCCCCGCTGTGCGCACGTGACCCCTCCTGCCCTGACGTGCTCTCTGCGGGCAGCGCGGCGCCCGGCATCCGCTGGACTTACCGGGCAGTGCGGAATGCTGGCAGGGCTGCTGCCGTTGGGGTCTCCTGCCCGCAAACATGGGGAGCTCCCTGGCACCGCGCCTGCCAGCCTGCGGGGACCGCGGGCCCCGTGCGGGGGGCATACTCACGGACGCCTCGCGGAGCCGGTGGAAGTCCACGCTCAGGTAGGCTTTGATGCCGTCCACGGCTCCGGGGAGCGTGATCCCTCGCAGAAGCAGGGCGAACAGCACCACGTACGGCATGGTGGCCGTGATCCACACGACCTGGGGAGAGCATAGCGTCACCGGTGGCCCCGGCCGGCCATGGCCGGGGCGTGGGCACGAGGTCACCCTGATGGTTTGTGCTGAGAGAGAGGTGGCCTCTGCCTGGGAATCCCCACACCCCCGATGGTCACAGGACGCCAGCTCAGCAAATGCCCGCTGGGGTGAGACCGCGAAGGCCGTCTGCGCTGCGCGACTGTCCTGGGGATTAGACCGGGACAGACGGTTTGGCAAGCGAGTGACATTCCTGCTCCCGTTTGGTCTGTCACAGCAGGGCTAGGAGGCTGCGGCCCGGTTTCCGATGAGATGTGAGCGGATTTCACTGGCGGCGAGTGTGCACCTGCATCACGTGTCGCAGAGGGACCCCGGGCTGCGGGGGAGAGGCACCCATCGCGACCGGGAGGGCCCCGTGCTGGCACGGCGCTGCGCGTGCTGTCACAGGCGGGGGACACGCCTGCTCAGAATTGCTTTGCTTGCCCACGATAACCGAGATGCCTTCGTCACAAAACGTTTATGTCGTGCTCGTGTTCACGCCGCAGACTCTGCCGGGGTCACTTCCCCCCGGCGCCCTGCCTCAGCCGCGGCCGCGTGCTGACCTCCCCACTGAGCTCCCGCTGACCCGTCCAGTCCCCAGCCAGGCGTGGTCCCCGTGCACCCGACAGCCAGGGCTGCAGCCTCACCTTCCCGGAAGTCTTCACGCCCTTCCACAGGCTGAAGTACAGCAGGGTGACGACCAGCAGCAGGCAGGACGTGAGCTGCCAGCGGGGAGGGCCCAGGTCGTCGATGCCGTGGCTCTCGTGCAGGTGCAGCACCCCGCGCCTGCAGGGGGAGGGGGGTCCTGGAGGGCGCTGCCTCCCGCCCACGGCCCACGGGACAGCAGCGAGGACCCGCTGCAGGCCCCGAGGCTCCACTCAGAGGGCCGTGATGGGGGTGGGCGTGGAGTCAGACTGAGAAAGGGGCCTGCCTCGCCTGGGGTCTGCCTCGCCCAGGGTCTGCCCTCCTCAAGGCCCGCCTCACCTGGGCCCGCCTCACCTGGGCCCGCCTCACCTGGGCCCGCCTCACCTGGGCCCGCCTCACCTGGGGCCTGCCTTCCAGCATCTTTCCCTCCTTTCTCCCCACCTCAGCCCCAGCTGTGTGTCTGCTGCCATAGCCCCCAGCTAGGCCTTGTCACCTAGAGCCTCGTCTCACCAACAGGAGCCGCCGCCTCAGGCCGGTCGCCCTGTGGAGTGGGGCCGCAGGGCTAGAAGGTGGCCGCAGGGGTCCCTGACCTGGGCACACCTGGGCGGCCTTGCCGCGCCTCGCACACACATGCACGGTCACACCTCAGCTTGGCGGCAGATGGCCATGTACCTGTCTGCCTGGGAAAGGAGCACGAGGGCCCACAGGAGTGTCCACCTCCAAGGCCCAAGGGCCCGGCCCGGAGGAAGCGCCTGGCTCTCCTCCGGGACCTGCTCACAAAGCTACTCCTAGGACACCCCACACTCTGGTTTCACCTTAGACATTTCCAGCCACTTACGGAACTGGCACCTTGTCTGTACCAGTCACATCTCCTCCCCAAGTTCAAAAATTCCTCTTCTCTGATGCCATTTGAAATCCCACGGACAACTCAGAGGACAGGCCCCCGCAGATGCTGTCAGCCGCAGGAGGGAGCACGCGCCAGCATTGCGTGGGACGGCCACAGCGTCACAACAGGACACCGTGGGACACAGGCAGGGCAATACTTCCTGAGGGACGGCGAAAGGTGGCTGGGTAAGGTGGTTTGGGGCTGAACGCAGAAATGTCTGGAGCTGTAAGTGGTCTGGAGGACCAAGCAGCGATGGCCTGGGGTGTCGCTGACCTTGGCAAAGGTGTGACACCTCCACCCTGCCATGAGATGAGGCGCTGCAGGCCCCAGAGCTCACGCGGGGCTGAGGACCACCAAGCTGCCTCCAGCCAGGGCAGGCGGCTTGCCGGTCATGCGGGGAGCCCGGCGGGTCCTGGGAGGCCCCGCAGCAGAGCGGACGCACCTTTCCTGAAGCAAAGGCTGCCCAGACGCGTGTCAGCAAAATGCTGCAAATGGAGAAAACTAACTTCCTGCCAGAGTGAGGACCCCCCCAAAATCTACATCACCGCGAACACAGAGCTCGTGGAGTCTAGCAGAGACGAAAAAGACAGCTATGACGAGAAGCAGGAAAACGCAACCACCCCCAGAAGACAACTGATCAATAGCTTCCTCACGCTAAAGGCGAAAATTCACTCGACGGCTGAGACTAAACGTAAGAGCCGAAACTGCGAAACTCTTGGATGGAAACGCAGGGGCAAATCTTCAAGGTCTTGGCTTTGGCAATGGATTTTTAATAAAAACGTTCGATTTATTTGAATAATCAGATGAACGAGGAAGACAGTTGGCCCATGTTGCACAACCCCACCTCCTGCCTCCGGCACCGCCGTGCAGTTGTGGCTCTACGAGCTCTGTTTGTTGTTGTTGCTGTTGGTGTTTCTTTTTTGGCAATGGGATTTTTGATGTGACACCAAAAGTGCAAGCAATCAAAGAAAAAGTAGATAAATTGACTTCATCAAAATTAAAAACTTTCGTGCATCAAAGGACATTATCCACGGAGTAAAAAGCCAACCCACAGAATGGGAGAAAATATTCGCAAATTGCATATCTGATGAGGGATTAATATCCAGAATATATGAAAACTCCTAAAAGTCAACAACAACCCAAACCTCCCAAACAACTCAATTCAAAAATGGACAAAGGACTTGAATGGACATTTCTCCAAAGAAAGCACACGGATGACCGATAAACTCATAAAATCACGCTCAGCGTCACTGATCCTTAGAGAAAAGCAAATCAAAACCACAAAGAGGTCCCAGCCGACACCCGTTAGCGTGGCTCCAATTAGGGAACCCCAGCCGACAGGCGCAGCCCAGGCTGCGGGCAGACCCGGACCTCGTTTGCTGTTGGTGGGTCCAACGGAGCCGCCGCTGCAGAGGACGGTGTGGAGGCGCCTCGGGGAATGACACCGAGCCCCCCGTGATCCAGCACCACGGCTTCCGTGTGCACATCCAGAAGAGTCGAAGGCCGGCACTCGGACGGACATCTGTCCGTCATTGTTCACGGCCGCGTTATTTCCAGTAGCCACGAGGGAGCGCCACCCGCGTGTCCACCGATAAACACGATGGGGCCCGTCCGCCCATGGATGCTACTCAGCCGTAAAGAGGAAGGACTTTCTGACACTCACCACAGCATGTGCCACCCTGGAGGACACTGTGCCGAGCGAGAGCAGCCAGACACAACGGACGAATGCCGTGCGGGTCCTGTTGTCCGAGGTCCCGGAGAGGCCGGACTCACAGGCAGAGGTAGATGGCGGAGCCAGGGCGGGGAGGGCAGAGGACTGAGGGTTCAGTGGGGACAGAGGTCCGATTCGAGAAGACGAGAAGATCCTTGAGGCGGGCGGGGGTTGACCGCGGCGCACCGCGGGTGTACTCGGGGCCGTCGAGCTGTGCGCTTAAAATGGTTAAAACGGTGAGCTTTACGCCGGGATAGTTTGCCACGATCCAGAAACGTCCCCCCACAAGGAGGCAAAATTCTTTTAGCAGAAGCCAAAGCTGTGAGAACCCACTGCCAGCAGGTGTGCACCGTGAGAAATGCTCAGCGAGGTTCCGCAGGTGGCGGGAGAACCCTGAAACGGTGACTGTGTGTCAACAGAAAGGTTCTTTCTGTTTTAAGTGCATTTAAAATGGAACTGTTTAAATAAAGACACTAACTGCGTATCGTGGTGTTTGGAACATAGAGCAGAAACAAAATCTCTGACGACGATTCCTCAAAGGATGTGTGGAGGATGTGGGGGTGTGAGTTCTTATGGGAAGCGGTGTGATGTCACTGGAAGCTGTGTGATGTCACTGGAAGCGGTGTGATGTCACTGGAAGCTGTGTGATGCCACTGGAAGCTGTGTGATGTCATTTGAATCGGTGACTGGAAGCTGTGTGATGTCATGGGAAGCGGTGTGATGTCACGGGAAGCGGTGTGATGTCACTGGAAGCTGTGTGATGTCATTTGAATTGGTGTGATGTCACTGGAAGCTGTGTGATGTCATTTGAATCGGTGTGAAGTCACTTGAAGCAGTGTGATGTGTGAAGCGGTGCTACATCTACGACTAGCTAAGGATGGAGGTTGTAACCCTATAACGGCCACTCAGAATTAAAACGAAGAGTGGCACCTAATTAGCCAATGCAGCAGATAAAGCCTAAAATTAATTGGAAAGAAGGAATAAACAGAGAAAACAGGAAACATAGAAGAGACGGGCCAAACGGGAACAAAGAGCTCTCCGGAGACCTGACCCCAACCTCACGGATCGTTACCAGCTGGAAACAAATCGAAAGACACAGCACGTCACACTGAACGGAAAAGCGGGCACCAGCTCTGTGCCATCTCCCTGAAACCCACTTCACCTGTGACCCATTCGGGCTAGAAACGCACAGGTGGAAGAGGCGCCCCACGCCTACGCCCCCCGCAGGAAAGCTTGGGCGACCACACCGGTATCGGAACGGGGAACACGTCATGAAAATGGGGTCAATCCAGAGAGCTGACGTTCGCAAACATGTGTCCACCCGGACCGGGCTTTGACACGCACGAATGAAGCGAACTCTGGTGGAACCGTGAGGAGAAACGGCCACGTCCAGTTACGGCCAAGGTTCAGCGCCCCTGTCCCCGAAACCTGTGGAGCAGGTCGGCAGAGGAGGGAGCAGAGAGGGTGCAGAGGCCGCGCGGCGCCAGGAACCGCCACCCGGAGCGGCCGACGCACAGCTCTCCGCCCGGCAATGGCAGGACACACACTGCTTTCAGGTGCACTGGGCTCAACCATCTAGTCAGCCATAAAACAAGCCTCAGTATATTTTGAAATAATGAAGTTTTATAAGTTTGTCATCTCGCCAAATCAGACTTCAACTGAAGAGAACGTCCAAGTATTTCCAAATTAAACAATGACCCTCCGAAAGTCTCCCATGATTCAAAGAATAAATCACAAGGCAGATCAGGGACTATCTTGGACTGAATGAAAATGAAAACAACATACCGAATTTCGCAGGAGACAGCTAAAGCGGCCTCTTAGAGGCAAACCTGGGCCTTTCAGCTCGAAGCTTTCTCAGCTCCGTGAGGGGGAGGCGGAGGCGGTATTGCTGGGTGTCCGAGGAGCTGAGGGACGCTGGTCGGAGCTGTGCGGGCCCGTCTGGGGGCGTCAAAGCCCGCACACCCTTCCCCGGCTCAGACTCCATTTCCGTCAGGTGTGGTCACCGCATCGTCTCGCCTCTCTGCAGTCACAGCCGAGACGTTCTGCTCCCTGCTCTGAGCCTGCAGCCCTCTGTCATGGGCGGCCACCGGGGGCGGCAGCTGGAGGACGGACAGCAAGCACAAGGACTAAGCGGGAAAGGGTTTCTGGGTGAGAATCGGGGACTCCATGGAAAGGGAAATTCGACAAGCACTAAAGGTTTTGTTCTCTCAGGCAGGAAGGAGGAGAGGAAAGGGAACCCCACAGGCTGGCCATTTCCCCGTCTCCCGGCGAGTCGTCACCTCGCCGGAGCCACCTATGCCATGACGGCTCCGTCATTTGTCTGCAGAAGCCACTTCCGTCCCCGCTCCGTGGGCTGCTTGCTGCCAGAGGAAGCGCCAGCAGGAAGGCGGCTGGAGGCCCTGGGAGCTGGGGGCCCCACGTGGGGGGCTCTCCCACGTGGCTGGGGCAGTTCTGCTCAGAGTCCGTGGAGCAGGGACAGCCGCCCGCCTCGGCCCAGGTGGGCGTGAGTGCTGCCTGCTGGCCAGCAGCAGGCCGTCTCGCCCAGCCCGACAGTTCCTGTGGGACCCTTCCAGATCCTCCCTGCCGACGCGCCAGCTGTCAAATCCCCTAACTCTCTGTGTGTCCAGGGGTTGGAGTCCCTTGGTGGCCGGTGACGGTGCCCTGGGCCACATTGGAGGACGCAGCGCCTTCCACTGCAATGGCTGCAGCCACCTGCGCCCGCGGGAACAAGCCACCCTTCCCACGATGGTCCGCTTCACAAAGTGCGTCGAGTCCCAGAACACACCCAGGCCCGAGGCCTGACAGTCACAGGGACCTGCCTCGAGGAAGCCTGGCCACCATCGCGAGTACAGGTGCCCGCGAAGGGCTTGGGGACGAGCGCCAGGGCCCCGTCATCGGTGACCTGCGACGTCCTCG
Organism: Pteropus alecto; assembly: GCF_000325575.1. Taxonomy (NCBI): domain Eukaryota; kingdom Metazoa; phylum Chordata; class Mammalia; order Chiroptera; family Pteropodidae; genus Pteropus; species Pteropus alecto. The sequence continues at coordinate 4,162,278 of NW_006440135.1, read as the reverse complement.
GAAACCCTCAGACGCCCGCCTCGGTCCCAGCGTCACCTCCAGCGGCGGCGTCTGCGCACGCTGACCGTCCCCTCACGAGGCGGAGGGTCTGGGCGCCCTTCCGCCCCAGCCTCTCTCTTCCAGGCTGCAGAGTTTCAGAGACGCTTCGCTGGCCTGAATTCTCAGTCGTGCATCACGCGCATTTTTTCTTTCTAGCGTTCCTAGTCACAAATCACTGCAGTGATCCGTTTTTCCCCTCTGATTGTCTTATCTGAAAATCAGGCGGATAAATGAACTCTTTCTACGCCTGCCAAACAAAGGCAAGCCGTCCCGGCCCGTGACACTGGCCCACGTCTCGCGAGCCTTCCCGGTGTCCGAAGTGGCCCTGAGATCCCCCTGGCATTGTGAAGAGCGCTGGCTGGGAAACGGAGCCGCCGTTTTGCCGACAGCACGATGCAGTAACACCGCCTGCGGCACGGGCTGTCTCCGAACGCCCTTCCGTGTGGCGGGACGTGGCCGTGACGCTCCCGGGCTCTCGCCGCAGCCACCTCCGCACGGCCGCCTCGGCCGGGGCCGCCAGGCGAGGGACCCGGCCTCGGCCTCTTCCTGAGTCGCCACTGCAGCTGGGCAACGTAGACGCGGAAGAACCGGTGGCAAGCACCGTGGCTCGTTTTTAGTTTTCGCCCCTAAGAATGACAAAACCCGCTTTGCGGGACGCTCTGCTCTTCTGCATGTGCACGGTTCTGTCACCCCCGGTGGCTTCCGCGCCGCGTCCGGCACACGCTGGGCCCCCGCCAGCCTCCTTTCTGCGGCCACGGCCGCCCCCGTGACCTTCAGGCACATGGGATGCGACAGGTCCAGGCGGCTCTCCTTCCCGCCCCGTCCTCTGCAGCTGCTCACCCCTCCAGAGACCAAACCCTCACCCCCAGGCTTGGGGTCTCCCTCCTCCTGGCAGGTGGCTTCTCAGCCGGCCTGACTGTCCCATCAAAGGACTTCTGTCCCTGTCCTCGGACACTTCCTACACTGCCCGATCCAGGCTGCCTCACGCACGCTCTCCCCAGCGATGCTCTGACAACGCCCGGTGCCCCCAGCGGCCCCTCCGCCCCGCGTCGGGCCTGAGGAAGCGGGGCCAGGCGCTGGCGTGGGGCCAGGCAAGGCCCAGAGACCAGGTGAGAGGACAAGGACGGGCTTCAGGCCGTGGGCCATGCGGCCAGGAATGCTGAGGGCCTGGCAGGGGGACGAGCAGG
>NW_006440135.1:4160639-4160960 GCF_000325575.1 Pteropus alecto | reverse complement strand
CCGGGCACCTGCAGACCGGTGTGTTTAGCAAGGCAGGAGGGCTGGGCCTGGCCCACGGGCAGAGGACAGGCAGGTGACTGACCGAGAAGGCTGAGCCCAGCCCCCTCTGCAGCCCCCGGCCGTCTTTCCGAGTCGCGAGCATGGCGTCTCCGCCAGCCTCCCCCCACCCCGGCGCTGCTGGGAGGAGCAGGGGCGGCCACGGGCCTGCTCGGCCTGCTGCGTCCTCCGAGGGGCCGCCCTCCAGCCATGCTGGGCCACGAGCGCGACTCGCCCACGGGAACCCCAGGGGACACAGCGGGGGGCACAGGGCAAGGCCAGGGC
>NW_006440135.1:4159316-4160613 GCF_000325575.1 Pteropus alecto | reverse complement strand
TGGGGGCCGGCTCTGCATCTTCCCCAAGCCCCACTCCGGCAGACACGGGGGCCCCGGGCCGGGTGTGGACGCCCACTTACTCGAAGTACTCGGCGGCGGGCGTGGTCTGGAAGCTGTGGTTGAGGCCGGGCCGGCCGCTGGCGTTGCCCGCGGGGTCGTCCGCGCAGCGCGCACTGTTCCACGTGTTGTTGCAGTGGGTCCAGGGCAGGGCCACCGCGAAGGACGAGAACAGGTAATGCAGAGCCCAGGCGATGATGACGTTGTAGAAGAAGCCGACGTACAGCGAGATGAGGATGACCGTGAAGCCCACGCCTGTGGACGGCACGGCACCGTCCACGGGCGCCCTCCCCGTCCCCACGGGAGACGTCGCCACCCTGTGCCCGCCGTTCACCTCCGCCCGGACACTGGGCCACGCCTGTGAGCACGGGGCGCAGAGGAGCGGAGGGTGATGCCAGACCCCACGTGGGGACCAGAGTGGGCCCCTCCCCAATCTGGCGGTGGCCACCGACGTCCACTGAGGCACTCGGAGTGTCTCTGAGGGACGTTCGGGGCCACAAAGGCCACCAGGGCCACTGAAGGCTGTCTGGGGTTCTGGTTGGAATACCTGGGGACATGCAGGGAAATCCAGGGCCACCTGGTAGAACCAGGTTGCCCACAGGCATACGGGTAACTAAGGGCCATCCATGCCTATGCACTGCCATTCAAAGCCACTCGGGATGACGCAGGATCATCCAGGCATACTTTAGGCCATCGAGGGCCACTCTGGGTCACCGTGGGAAACCTCACCCATAGTATCCAGGGACCTCAGACGCATCTGTGGCCGCCTAACTCCCCTGGCCATTTCCTGCTCAAATAAGCTCACTCCTGACTGCCCTCCCCGCCGCTAAAGGACTCTCCTGCTCACGCCTGATGATTCATGGCTCGCCAACCAACCAACGTCCTTCCTGATCTCGGCAGCTGTGTAGGGATGACAAGACTATGTAAAACTGCCTGTTATGTCACACTCGGGGCCGGGAGTCCGCCGAGCCGGTGCCAGCATCGAGAAGCGCTGCTGCCTGCTGCAGCCTCCGAGGCGCATCCGGGACCGTCGAGGGCATCCAAGACCACCCATGCCCACCAGGGCTAACCCAGGGATGCCCAGAGTCACCCAGGGCCACCCACAGCTACTCATGCCACCCCAAGGCTACCCACGGCAATCTGAGTTATCTGGGCTCATTCATAGCTACCCAGAGCCATCGAGGCCACCCGGGGACACCCAGGGACACCCAAGGCCACAAAACCTGGAGTTTGGGGTCAG
>NW_006440135.1:4152076-4159273 GCF_000325575.1 Pteropus alecto | reverse complement strand
CTGGGCAGTTGGCGGTGTTGTGCCGGACCGCCTGGTGGGTGCAGGCGTCTGGCGGTTGTCCCCTGGGCGGGGAAGGGCCACCGCCCTCGGAGTGGGACGAGCACCGCCACGTTCCTGCCACATGGTTCACGTCGCTAAGCTCCACGCTGTTCGCATTTTGACCGTCCTTCTCAGCTTTGCCGACTGGACTAGCTTGGGCTGTGACCTTAACTTCCTTTATTAGAAGCCTGCGAGGCGCCATGCCGTCCTGCCCGCGTGGCTGAGGAGGAGCCGGCCTCCAAGGCGACTTCCGCAGGGAGCGGCTTGCTTTGTTTTTTACGGGCATAAACCTTAGGAGAAGCCATTTTCGTGTTCAGGCCACTTCGCTGAAGTGCTCTTCTACCTTAAAAGCAAAACTGGAGGCACCAAAATTTATCTGTGCAGGTGCATCAGACAGAGCCAGCATCGGGCGGCACGCCAGGCCCCGGTAGGAGCCCCGCGGGAGAACGGCCTCAGAGGCGGTGACGACTGAACCAAGCCGCTTCCGGTGGGACGTCTTCTCCAGGGTGAAACTGGTCGACCGTAAGCGACCCCCACATTGCGCTTCCGCTGGGTTCCTTTGAGGGAGAGGCTGGGTGGTGATTTACGGTGAGCCTGCTGAGGCAGCCACGCGGCCGCGATGGCGTGCGGTCGGCCAGCCATGTTGTCACGAGGACACGCTCGTGGGAAGCCACCACGGACGGTTCCCCTGGCGGTGGGCCGACTTTACGTGCTCGGCCTGGAATCGTTTGAGACTCTGCGTCCCAAACCCTCAGCGTGGAACTTTGGGAACTCGGGGAGCCTTTGGTCAAACCCGAGTGCAGATCCAAATCCAGCGTCTGAAGGAAGAGCCGACGTTGCCTCTGGTCCTCCTGGAACCCTGGCTGTGCGCTCAGCCCTCCATCTGGGCCGGTCAGATTTCTCGACCTTCACAACGGAGTGACGAGGTCACCGCGGGTGACGCAGCTCCTGGAGCGCATGGCTCCCCATCAGCAGCCAGCACACCAGCCCTGGAGCGCCCCCCGCTGCTGTCTGGCGGCCGCCATCGCTGAGTGAAGGAAAAGATTCTCTGGAGTTCGTTTGGTCACTCTAAGAGCCGCCCTTCAGGACTGCAGAGTCTTAGAGGCCACGGGCCTGGGCCACCGCCAAGCACCTCCTTGCCGTCACTTAGGACCCGGCCAACTGACACCCACTTTCTCTTGCTATGAGAATGCCTGATGATCGCTGTCCACTACCTCGCCATGGACGCTAACTAAAGCCGCCCGGTGCGTGTCCTTCACCACTTCCTGCCACACGGAGCCCTCTGCCAAGGAGACGGCAGGCTCGGGCCCCTCTGGCTCCTTCAGCCAGAATGTGTTCCTCTATGTCTGGAAGCTCAGGGCTAACGGAATTTCACACAGCTCTTAATGTCGATTTTCTTAAATTTTGATTTTTCTTAATATGTTTATATAACCTTGTGTGTTATACAAAAATATAAATTTAAAGAATTTTAAATTCTTTTTAGAAAGAGGGAAGATTGCCTAAATAAATCACACTAAAACACTGCTGACCACAAAGTACCATAAAATTACGTTCCAGTCCACGATCTGGAGTGCGGCGCCTCCGTGGGGTACAGAATTACTCGGGCTGCCGTGAAACAGGCATCCTCAGGCCTTGAGGGAGCCTTCGCCACCCCCAGAGCCAGCTCACTCCGGGGCGTTCACGAGGGCTGGCGCCCCAGGAACGCCGGCGGAAGGAAAGCGTTTCTGGGGGAGCCCCCAGGTCCGCGAGGGTCGGCCGCGTCCGCGGTCGCCGTGGTTGTCTCTAGTGTTTGGCCGCTGCGTGTGCGCGCGCGCGCGCGCTCAGACCGGAGAGGGGCGGGGCAAGAGGGTCATCCCCGAGACGCCTCCCCCAGCCTCTGTGATTCCGCGTTTGGAGCTGGGGCCACCCGCAGCGTCTCCTGCCGCGGCCGCGCGGAGGGCCCGAGGCCAGCCGTCCGGGGAACCGAGGCCGAGGCGCAGCCGGATGCTTGACCCCGCCACCGGGGGCCCACTGTCTGGCTTTCTCGGGAGCTCAGTGCCGGTCAGGCGCAGTGAGCAGCTCCTGGTCCATGGGGGGCCGGGGCGGGGGTGACGCAGGCTGTCCGGAGGGCTCGCTCCAAACGCAGGGCCACCTCTGCAGTGGCCTGGATGCGCTGGGCCCTCTCCGAGGGGCAGGATGGGCTTTTAGCTCCATAGGGATTATTGGGGGCTTTTTAACGGATGCCCCCATTTATCCTGTGTTCCCCATATTTCATGACATGTGAAATACAGAGGCCACTCATTAATGTTTTTACAAACAGGAGAAGAGCGAAGGCGTGTGTGTCGGGACCCAGAAAGGCATGGTTTGCCTCCCTTAATCCAAAGAGCGATGACGTCTCCCAGGACACGGGCATCCCGCGGACGAAACGGAGCTGGAGCGGAGGCGGCTGGGCCGGCGTTAACCCGCGGGCGTGTCTTGCTCAGACCTGGAAGTTTGGCGCCGGCGCCCGCGCCCTGCTCGCGGATCCTGGACGCGCGCGGCCCCTGCTGAGGCCCGGACAGTGGCTCCAGAGCGGACTTTCAGTGGTTCGTGACGAGATGGGTGACCAGGCTCCGGCCGAGACTCCGCCCACAGGGGCCACCTGGCGCCTCTTCGTGGCCTCCTCACTGGGCTCGGAGGAGCTTCCGGAGCTGGACGCACGCGGCGTGGGGTGCGGCGCGAGGCCGCCACCCAGCCCGAGGCCGACTTCCCCCGCAGGCTCCGCTCTGGCTGGGGGGAGGCGGCGCCCCGCGTGCGGCTGCTGCCAGTCAGATTTCCTGCACGGCCCCGGGTCCTGGGGGTTGAGTAGCGACCTGAAACCTCGAAAAGCCTTTGCGAGGGGACAGTCACCGTGGAGCTCTGCGGGAGGAACCCGGCGGGTCCCCAGCCCCTGCGGCCGTGGCCTTCTCTCCGCGGCCCCTCGCCTGCGGCGGGCACTCAGGAAGGACGCGGGTCCACGCTGATTCAGCGTTCGGCTCCCTGGTGGGCGGTGGGGACACGGGGTCCTGTCACGTGAGAAACTTACCGCGGACATTCTCCGGACGGGCAGACCGTGCTGCTCGGAAACGCAGGGTCGCGAGCGGAAAGCGCCGCAGCCTGCGTCCTGGCGGGAGGCCCCCTTCAGTGCCTGCCCAGGCGGCTGCCCCATAAACACTGACGTGGCGGCTCGGTGCAGACGCGGGACCTGTCACACTGTGTGCAGAGCCTAGTGATCGCGGCCACTCACTGGTGTCTCGAACTGGGAGCGTGGGTCCACTGCCCTCGGTGGCAGCACGAAGACGCCGTGACATCTCAGGTGACACCTGCGTCATGGCTGAGGAGGCCCGGTGCCCTCAGAGCCTGCCCAGTCCTCCACTGGGAGTTACCGGTGGCACCGGTGGTGGGAGGAGGGGGGGAGGTCCAGGCAACTTGTCTGCGCCTCCATGTGTGAGTGCAAATCACACCAGGGGACCCTCGGCTCAGGACGCCAGAGCCCAGAGGTACCCAGACCTCGCTCTGGGACCCCGCTCAGGGCGGCCCGGTGTCATTCGGCCTCGGAAAACATTGCTAACGCCGCCAGAGTCAGCAAGCTGGCCATTAGCACGCAGCGGCCGGAGGAGCCTCACGCCTGGCCGGTCTCGCCGTTTCCGTTGCTGTGAGGGTGATTTTCTCCCCATGGAGACGATCTCAGCAGCTGCACGATGGCCTCACCCCCAAGGCCGGGTCGGCGGCTGTCTGAGCACGCAGCCACCCAGCCAGCCGCATGGCTCACGTGACACCCACTGGGGCTTCTGCCCTCCTGAAATCATCACCTTCCGAGCGCCTCTGAGAAAACCCTAAGCCGGGTGCGTGACAGCCACGTTCTTAGTGAAAGCAGCTGTCGGCACCGGGCCGACACTTCCCTGGTCGAGCACCCCCCACCCCAACACTCCCTGGACCGTCAGCGACCGGGAAGCCGTGTTGGCCCCAGTGAGGCGGATGGGTCTGGGACAGAATCTGCCGTGATGCGGTGACAGCGGTGAACTGCCCAAGGACCCCGCTCTGGTGCCTGCATCTCCAGCGTGGAGACAACACGCTACGTGCCTGCCTCTGCCGGGTCTTGGGGTGCAGGGTGGGGACCCCAGGGAGGCCAGCCACTGGAACTCCTCCTGAGCTGTGAGTTGCATCACAGTGGCAGTGAGTAACTAGACAGATGACAGATGAATGATAGATGATAGATAGACAGACATGATAGATAGCTGACAGGTCGGTCGATCGATGATAGGTAAATAATAGATAATGCATGGATGACAGATGATAGATCCATAGAAAAATGACAGACAGTAGATAGATGGATAGGGAGATGACAGACAGATGGACAGGTAGAGAGACTACGGAGGGTAAGGACGGGGGGGAGAAGCAGCCGGGGTGGCTGTGGCCGAGCCGCTGAGGCGGGGGAGGGGCTGCTCTCGCTTAACCTGCCGACTGCACGTCTGAGCTCTCCGCGCCGATGCCCAGATGCACGTCCAACCCCTGGACGGCCTCGACCCCTGCTGCAGGGCAGGGAAGGGCTGTTCATGCACGCGGGCCGCCGGGCGCCATGTCCAGGCCGCCAGCCGTGCACAGACGACCCTCCCGGCCCTGTCCGGACGTGGACGGCGGGACCGACGCCTCGAGAGCGAGCTTTTCACCCAAGACTCCTCGCTTCTCTCTTCTTTGGGACACTGGGCACTGCGTGGGGTGCCCACTTTGTGAACCCCGAGACCTTGACCAAACCTTTATCATTTACTTCTAGCCAAGGCCTCCTGAGCTCATTTACGTTTGCTCAGCGTTTCATAGTGATAGATCTGATATACAGATGACAAATGGTAGATAGGTAGGTGGATCGCAGGTGCCTGATAGATGACAGGTGGGTGACAGGTGGATGAAATGCAGACAGGTGAACGATGACGGACAGCGAGCTGAGCTGTGTCCACCCTGGCATCTCGGGACTTGGAGGCAGGTCCTCACAGAGGAAGTCAAGTTGCGGTGAGGCCGTGGGGGGGGCGCCCTAGGCAAGGAGGGTGAGACCCTATGAAAGGGAGGTTTGGGTCCTGAGACACAGGGGTGGGGAGGGTGCCGTGAAGACACAGGGAGACCTTCATCTGCCAGCCCAGGACGGGGGCCCGGGAGCCTCTCAGACGCCCGCACGAGTGTCGACCACCAAAGCCTTCAGTTTGGGTTTCCAGCCTCCGAGACTGTGAGGTGATGACGTCTGTGTAAGCCACTCCGTTCGTGGCACCTTGTAAGGCAGCCCCAGCCAACAAGTGCAGACAGGCAGGGCAGGTGACCGGTGACAGTGGGCGATGGGTGGGGGTTCGCGCTTATCTACCATCTTGATACTCTGACAAAACCATGCTGCCGACGGGGTGCGGGCGGCCGCGCCTGGGGCAAGGGACTGGACTCCGAGGTCCCTGTTATTACGGGTCTTCCTGGCAGGACCCGATTTCTCATGCTGCGGCCACCCGTGCGGCCGCGTGCTGGCACTCCCGCAGAGCAGGACCGGATGTGCCCCGCTCCACGCCCTATGGACGTTACCTTTGAGGACCGGGCAGATCTTCCAGACGCCGGCAGCGCCCTCCCTGTTGAACTGCCCGAGGGCCAGCTCCATGTAGAAGAGCGGCATGCCTGCGATGACCATGAAGAACAGGTAGGGGACCAGGAAAGCGCCTGCGGGACGTGACAGCACGGTCACGGGGGCTCCAGGACTCAGCTGTCCCCACCGACCATGCGACCCCGGGCCCCTCCCTGCTTCCCCTGAAGCTCCTGGCCGGCCTGCCCTCTCAAAGGAGGCCACGGGCTTGGGTGGTCGGCCTCCCCAACACACCCAGCCCTGCTGTCCTCGGCGCCCTGACACATCCCTGTGGGACCTCGTGTGCCCCCAGCCCCGGCCACAGAGCTACCCGCAGAGCACAGCACGAGGCCCGGCCCGCCGCACTTGGTCCCTTGCCCATCTGGGGAATGTCCGCCCCTCTTGAGTTGTGACTCCCTGGGACCTCTGGACCGCCTCTGATCCACGTGGTCCCATCACCCATCCCCGCTCCAGAATTCAGAGCCTGCCTCCCTGGGGCTGCGGCTGACAGGGGTACCTGCCCAGCACAGAGCCCAGACCCGCTCTGCCTCCCGGAGTGCAGCTTCAAAGCCCGCGATCTGCCTGGGCTCTGTCCTGGGATGGCAGGGAGGCAGGGAGACCTCACAGCTCAGCCTGTCCCTAGGCCACCCCCTGCACCTGCTGAGGCCTTGGTCCCCTCCCCTCAGCTGGCGGAGACTGCCAGTCCACTCCTGGCATGCTGGGGGGCCCTCCTCAGACTGTCTTCCAAAGCCCTGGCTCGGGGCGGTGGGGACGTAACCAGCGAACTAAGGATGCTGGTGGGGGTGGGGGCCGGGGCGTGAGCACCAGCTTACCCGGCTTCTTAGCCTGGGTTTTTGGGGGGGGCCTTGCCCTGTACCTGAGTTTTCTGCCCCGAGTGCTGGGAGAGGTCGAGTTCAAGGCGCAGTGGGAGCAGGGGTGGGGGATGGGCATATCTCCCCGGCAAGGTCTGCTAATCCCAGCTCACAGGCTCCGCCCGCTTTGTGAACACTGTTGAGAGCCAGCCAGAGATGCCCTGCTGTGGGCCTCTGGGGGCTTTCTCCCCAAAGTGAAAGTCACTTTTGGAAAGGAGGTGAGCCGTCTGGGGCATCCGTGCCCGCTAGCGCTGTTAGAAACCCGGCCGCCTTGCCGGAGCGCGCATGTGTCTCGACCGTCCGGGACGCGAGCCCAGCGGGGCGCAGGGGGCGGGGACTCACCCCCGCCGTTTTTGTAGCACAGGTAAGGAAAGCGCCAGACGTTGGCCAGGTCCACCGCGAAGCCGATCACCGACAGGAGGAAGTCGACCTTCTTGCCCCACGTCTCCCGCTCCTGGGTCTCCACGGGGGGCTGCGGGGGGCTGACGAGGGTGGAGTTCGTGAGCTGCACCCCATTCTGCTCCTTGACCAGGACGAGTTCCACCGCCTTCGGGCACATGGCGTTGGAATCCTTGGTTGAGGCCACCACGGAAGACATCGGTCCCACGGGGCGTTCGCTCGTCCTCACGGGCACCCTGGAGCCCAGGGCTCTGTGCTTCCTCCCTCGGTCTTCAGCCAGCATGAAAGACGAACACACAC